>NC_092708.1:352989243-353161694 GCF_047496885.1 Scyliorhinus torazame
AGAGGAGGGAACCCTGCCCCAGACAATGTCGGAGGCGACAATCTCCCTGATCCTAAAGCGAGACAAGGATCCACTGCAGTGTGGATCGTACAGGCCGATTTCGCTCCTCAATGTGGATGCTAAGCTATTGGCGAAGGTACTGGCCACTAGGATTGAGGACTGTGTCCCGGGGGTGATTCACGAGGACCAAACGGGATTCGTAAAGGGCAGGCAGTTAAATACCAATGTGCGGCTGCTCTTAAACGTGATAACGATGACATCGGAGGAGGGAGAGGCGGAGATAGTGGCAGCTATGGACACGGAAAAAGCCTTTGACCGAGTAGAGTGGGAGTACCTCTGGGAGGTATTGCGCAGGTTTGGGTTCGGGGGAGGGTTCATTAGATGGGTTAAGCTCCTTTACAGCGCCCCGGTGGCGAGCGTAGTGACAAACCGGCGGAGGTCAGAGTACTTTCGGCTGTACCGAGGGACGAGACAGGGGTGCCCCCTGTCCCCCCTGTTGTTTGCATTGGTGATCGAACCCTTGGCCATATCACTTAGGGAGTCTCAGAAATGGAGGGGGATAGTCCGCGGGGGTGAGGAGCATCGGGTATCGCTATATGCGGATGACCTGCTGCTATACGTGGCGGACCCAATGGAGGGGATGGTGGAAGTCATGCAGACTCTGAAGGAGTTTGGAGAGTTTTCGGGCTACAAGCTTAATGTAGAGAAGAATGAGCTTTTTGTATTACAGGCAGGGGACCAAGAAAGAGGGTTGGGGACCTACCGCTGAGGAGGGCGTAGAGGAATTTTCGGTATCTGGAGATCCAGATAGCCAGAAGTTGGGGGGCCCTACATAAACTGAATTTGACGAGGGTGGTGGAGCAAATGGAGGAGGATTTTAAAAGATGGGACATGCTCCCGCTCTCGTTGGCGGGTAGGGTGCAGTCGGTCAAAATGGTGGTCCTTCCGAGGTTTTTGTTCGTGTTTCAGTGCCTCCCCATTGTGATCACCAAGGGCTTTTTCAAGAGAGTAGGTAGGAGTATTATGGGGTATGTGTGGGCAAATAAGACCGAGGGTTAGGAGCGGGTTCTTGGAACGCAACAGGGACCGAGGAGGGTTGGCTTTGCCAAACCTAGAGAGTTACAACTGGGCAGCAAATGTGGCGATGATCCGTAGGTGGGTTATGGAGGGAGAGGGGGCAGCATGGAAGAGGATGGAGATGGCGTCCTGTAAAGGAACGAGCCTGGGGGTGTTGGTAACGGCACCGCTGCCGCTCTCGCCGACAAAATACACCAGAAGCCCGGTGGTGGCGGCAACACTAAAGATCTGGGGCCAGTGGAGAAGACATAGGGGTGCAATGGGAGCATCGGTGTGGGCCCCGATCAGGGGTAACCACCGGTTTGTCCCGGGGAAGATGGACGGGGGGTTCCAAGGCTGGCATCGGGCGGGGATAGGAAGAATGGGGGACCTGTTCATTGACGGGACATTTGTGAGCCTAGGGGCACTGGAGGAGAAATTTGAGTTACCCCCGGGAAATGCATTTAGATATATGCAGGTGAGGGCTTTTGTGAGGCGACAGGTGAGGGAATTTCCGTTGCTCCCGGCACAAGAAGTTCAAGATAGGGTGATCTCGGGGGTATGGGTCGGGGAGGGTAAGGTGTCGGAAATATACCAAGAGATGAAAGAAGAGGGGGAAGCGCTAGTAGAAGAACTGAAAGGTAAATGGGAGGAGGAGCTGGGGGAGGAGATTGAGGAAGGGCTATGGGCCGACGCCCTGGGTAGGGTTAATACCTCCTCCTCGTGTGCCAGGCTCAGTCTGATACAATTTAAGGTGGTTCACAGAGCGCATTTGACGAGGGCGAGGCTGAGTAGGTTCTTTGGGGTAGAGGATAGATGTGAAAGATGTTCAGGGAGCCCGGCGAACCATGTCCATATGTTTTGGTCATGCCCGGCATTGGAGGGGTTCTGGAGAGGAGTGGCGGGAGTAATATCCCAGGTGGTGAAAGTCCGGGTCAAGCCAAGCTGGGGGCTAGCAATATTTGGAGTAGTGGATGAGCCGGGAGTGCAGGAGGCGAAAGAGGCCGGAATTCTGGCCTTTGCGTCCCTAGTAGCCCGGCGAAGGGTCTTGCTATTGTGGAAGGAGGCGAAGCTCCCTAGCCTGGAGGCCTGGATTAATGACATGGCGGGGTTCATAAAATTGGAGAGAATTAAGTTTGCTTTGAGAGGGTCTGCACAGGGGTTCTACAGGCGGAGGCAACCGTTCCTAGAATATCTCGCGGAGCGTTAGAAGGTCGATTAGCAGCAGCAGCAACCCTGGGGGGGGGGGGGGGGGGGGGGGAACGAGAGACTGTTTGAGGGGATGGATGAGCGGGGGATAGCATGGAGGGTGGGGGGAAACGGTACGCGCGGCCAAGAGCCAGTGTATAAAGCTATGTAAATATACCATCTTGCCTTGTATATATCTTGCTCAGGGAGAATTTGCGTTATTTTGTTACCGGGGGGGGGGGTTATTGTTTGTAAGGGGAAAAAATTGTGTTGTTAAAAAACCTTAATAAAAATATTTAAAAAAAAAAAAAAGGTTTTTGAGGAGTTTTATGAGAGGTTGTACAAGTCAGAGCCACCCGGGGGAGACCGTGAGATGCAGGAATTTCTAGATGGGTTGGAGTACCCGAGGCTATGGGAGGGAGACAGGGCTACATTAGAAGGAGCAATCGTGGAGCAGGAGATAAAGGATGCGATTGGGAGGATGCAGTCGGGGAATGTGGCAGGGCCGGATGGGTTTCCGGTGGAATATTATAAAAAATTCAAGGATAGGTTGGCACCCCTGATGGTGGGGATGTTTGAGGAGGCGATAGGCAAGGGGGTGTTGCCGCAAACCTTGGGGCAGGCATCGAATTCACTGTTGCTAAAAATAGATAAGGATCCAACTGAGTGTGGGTCGTATCGGCCCATATCACTTCTGAATGTGGACACAAAAGTGTTGGCGAAGGTACTGGCGGGTAGGTTGGAGGAGTGCCTCCCGAAGGTGATAGGGGAGGATCAGATGGGGTTCGTGAAAGGGAGGCAGCTGTTTTCGAACATTAGGAGGGTTTTGAACATCGTTATGGCACCGGCGGAAGGGAAGGAAACAGAGGTAGCTGTGGCATTGGACGCCGAGAAGCCGTTTGATCGGGTAGAATGGGGGTACCTGATGGCAGTGCTGGAGCGGTTTGGGATTGGACCAAGATTTGTGAACTGGGTAAAGCTATTATATAAGGAGCCGAAGGCGAGTGTCCGCACAAACAATATCAGTTCGAGATACTTTTCTCTCCACCGTGGGACGAGACAGGGTTGTCCTATGTCCCCTCTGCTGTTTGCACTTGCGATTGAGCCGTTGGCCATCGCATTGAGAAGTTCGGGAGTACGGAAAGGAATAGTTCGGGGGGGCATAGAGCATAGGGTGTCCTTATATGCCGACGACTTGCTGCTGTATGTGTCGGAAACGAGTGCGTCGATAGGAGGAATATTGGAGCTACTGCGGGTATTTGGGTCTTTCTCGGGGTACAAGCCGAACCTGGTCAAGAGTGTGTATTTTGTGGTGTCTCGGCCAGGGGTGGGGGCAGGGGTGGGGGTGCTGCCATTCCGTAGGGCAGGGACTCATTTTAGGTATCTGGGGGTGCAGGTTGCCCGGGAGTGGGGGAGGCTTCGCAGGTACAACATCACTAGTTTGGTGGGGAGAGTGAAAGCAGATCTGGCAAGGTGGGATGGCCTTCCTCTGTCACTGGCGGGTCGAGTACAGGCGGTTAAAATGAATGTGTGACTATGGGCAATCCCGGATTCCTTTTTGTTATTTGTTTATGTAAACATGCGGGCTGATGTTTGGGGGTTGGTGGGAAGATGGGATTGTTGTTATTGTTATGGGGATTGACATATCTTGCTGATTATTGTTTATTGTTGATGGGTGTAAATGCGGGAGAAAATGTGAAAAAGGAGAATAAAAATATTTGTTTTTTAAAAACACCAGATAGAAGAGTCACCAAGTGTGTCATATGAATATGCTTAAAAGGTACTTTGAAAGAGGAGAGAAAAAGGAGGTTTTAATGATTCTAACTCAAAGTGACGGACCAAATCCAGATGACTGTGAATTTGACATACCTCAAATTAAATTAGAAAATGAGGATGTTCTTAAAAATTGGGATCAATTGTTGAGTTACCTTCCAGACGAAAAACGGACTGACCTGAAAGAGTTATTGATATCACGTGGGCAAGTTTGTAGAGATAAATTGTGAAGTACTAAAATGGCTAAGCATGACGTGGATGTGGGAAATGTTGTTCCAATCAAACAACATCCATATAGACTTAACCCGTTAAAATTGGCACAGGTTAACAAAGAGATTGAGAGTATGCTTAAAAATGGCATAATTGAAGTGGGTTGCAGCCAATGGAGCTCACCCATAGTGATGGTACCTAAACCAGACGGTACCCAACGGTTGTGTGTGGACTATAGAAAGGTTAATGCAGTTATAAGAACGGACTCTTATCATATCCCACGTTTGGAGGATTGCATTGAGAAAATCAGCTTTTATTTCCAAACTGGATTTACTTAAAGGTTACTGGTAGGTACCTTTATCCGAAAGAGCGAAGGAGATGTTTACTTTGGCACCTATGGGGTAAAAAGTTTTCTGATGTGTTGACATCAGTAAAGAAAAGTAGAGGTTTGAAGCTGTATGGCAGTTCTTCAAAAATTGGGTCGTTCATTACAACAAAGATTCAACTTCACTGCATGAGGGATAGATTAGTGCATATGATTACTGAGAAGACAAAACAAACAGCCCACTAAACATCATGGATGGGATTCTTCGTTGCCCGACGCCGATATTGTAATCAGCGATCGGGCGGAGAATCCATTCCAACGCCCAAATCGGGGCCAGCGCTGGATTGACGCCGGTCGGCCATACTCTGTCCCCATGGAAGTAATCATGTTGCGTGCCGGACGCTGTTGGAATGGCGTTGGCGCATCATCCGAAGGCCCTCCCGTGATGCTCCGCCCCCGATAGGCTGAGTTCCCAACCGTACGGTTGACGTGTGGTCTGAGCAGTCGGCGTGGCAGCTGCTGACTCTGTCCAGCACCGCCGCACTCGGCTGGGATCCGTGCTGCTGGCCAGGGGGGCTTCCGCGAGGGCTGGGGGGGCTGGTGGGGGGGGTGGCCTGTGGGGGTCACAGATCAGTTCCACGCATGGCCGGTGCCATCTGGTACGGCACGACTGCTGCAGGTCGTCGGCGTGCGCATGCGCGCCCATGGACCCGGCCATTCTCCGGCTGTTTTCGGCATGGGTCCCGGAATCAGTGAGGGTTCAGAGACGATTTTGGCGTCGTAAAACGCCCGTGGCTGTGGCGGCGCTGGACTCAGACCGCAGTCGCCACGCCGGGTTCCCGAATAAAAATAGCACACGCGCCCCATGCCGTTGGGAACTCGGCCCATCGGGGGCGGAGGATCGGGAGAGGGCATTAGTCCACGTCCTGAGGCCGTCCCGATGGTGTGCGGCATACTCGTTGTGGAGGGGGTGGAGCATTGCAAAAGCAGCAATTTTGGAATATTGTAGCCAATGGATCCACTATCTACACTGTCACTTCCTTTAAGATCCTCGAATGTAGGCCACCAGCTCCTGAGGACTTGTCTGCCTTCGTTTGTTTCGCACTTTTTCCCTATTGATGATGATTGATCTAAGTTTCTCCCTTTCTATTACGTTTGCATTACCTGTTACTATTGGGATGGGCCTAGTGTCCTCTACCATGATAACTGAGGCAAAATATTGATTTAGCATCTCTGCCAATCGGTGTTAGCCACTGAAAAACGATACAAGGGCGTCTAAGCAGCGCAACTGTACACAAACCTAAGTCCCTAGATAGATTTGTTAATTTTATTTGAACTCTGACCTTTCATCCTATCCTGGATGGAGGGTGCAGCTTAAACATAAAGGCCGCCTTGCAAATTGGCATGCCCGCGAACCGTGAAAGCAAACAGTCAACACAGTCACTTGGCCCCTAAATGGGCTCAATTGTCTGCTTGAAGCATGTCTGCCAACCAAAATGTCACATGAGTACGCGATGACGTTGGGACGTGCGTCCGACATCGCTTCCAGATCAGGCCTGAGCCCACCCTCCACACGTAAAATTCTTGCCAAAGTGAATTTGTGTAAAAACAAGGATTAGGGTAGCACAAACAGCCTCAGTCTCCATGGTTTTGACCATTTGATCCTACTGTCGCTGTCACTGTCTGTCTGTGCAGAGTAAAACCAGCAATCAGAAAGTTAAACTTCCCTTGTAAGTATGTACGTCTGGACCTCCTCATAGTCCCGAGGCACAGCGATGAAAGCGACTGGAAGATTTGAGCCAATGTAATATATCTGTCTTACTCTTAGTTATTCCTAATGACGTCCTGGGTTTAATTCTAGTTAGAATTGGAACAAAATAAGGGAATCTCCTCATAGTTGGCCCTACTTCACTGGAGTAGCAGCAGAAAACCCAGCTTTATGCTTTCTCATGAAGATCAGTGGTGGAGCACAAGCAATTCCAAGAGAAAAAAAATGCTCTGATATATGTATTTACACATTTTTCTCTTAAAGCGTTGGAGACAGACAGACATGCGTACCTCTTTTGTCCCAGTCTAAATGTGTTATATAGCTGGAAGCTCCTTTGCAGATCCCAACTCGTTTACTATTCATTATATTGTAGATATCTATGAAGTTATCGTGCGATGCCACCGCCAAGTACTTCCCTGAACCTGAAATTTTAAAATTACAAATTATTACTTAGAATTAAATAAGAATTAATCCATAATTTAGCACTGAATTGGAAATTACTTATTAAACCCAATATTGGTGGCATAGAACCATTATGGTATAGAGGCCATTCGGCCCAACAAGTCCATACTGGCTCTCTCCAGACCAATTCCTGTGCTCTATCCCCATAACCCAGCATCCTTATTTCCTTTAAGTGGCCAACCAATTTCCTTTTGAAATCTTTGATCTGCTTCCAGCACTCTAGTCAGTGAGTTTCAGGTCACTTGATGTGTAAAAATGTTTTTCCTCACATTTCCCACTGTATGTATTGCCTAAAACCGTAAATCTGTGTCCCTTAGTCCTTGTACCATCAGCTAATAAAGACATTTTCCTTGTCTACCTTATTAAAGCCTGTCACAATTATGTACACCATTTATCAAATCTACCCTCAATCTCCTTCGTAACTAGGAGAACAACCTTAATTTCTCCAACCTAACCTTGTAGCTAAAATCCTTCATCCCTGGAAGCATTCTGGTAAGTCTCCTCTGTACCTTTTCAAGGATCCTCACATTCTTCCCAAAGCGTAGTAACCAGAACTGGACACAATACTCTTAGGTATGGTCTAACCAGAGCTTCATAGCGGTTCAGCATACCTTTCCTACTTTTGTACTCAATGCCTCCATTTATGAATCACAAGATCCCATATGCTTTGCTAACTACCCTCGTAACTTGTTCTGTCACCTTCAAAGATCTATGCATATGAATTTACCCCCCTCCCCTTCTCCCACCCCTCTGCTAAAATGCATCACCTCACACTTCTGTGTTTTAAATTCCATCTGCCAGTGAAGGTACAATGATCTCATTGACACAAAGTCCATTTGACACACACATGATGATTGTGGTCAAATACACATTACTTTCTGAAACTCCAGAAAGGGGTCTGTGGATGCCTCACCAGAACCCCCACAGATGATTGTTCAGTAAGAGCTTCTAAACTCTAATCTCCAGAACATGCTTTAAAATGTTCTCTCATAATCATGCTTTCCATTAATGGTTTGCATTCTGAAATGTTTTCCAAAAGACTTGTGAACAGAGCTTCTGTTGCACTTTTACCAGTGAATCCAGTCCAGGGTTTTACACGAACCCCTTTCAGGATTTGTTGGCTTTAAAGGCTTCTACACAAACTCTGAGATCCAGCCAATACTGTCTTCTCAATTACTTTCAAATTTGTTTTGCAGACTGCAGTAAGACATTCCAAACTTCTGGATTACTTTAAAAAACCTTTATGATTACTTTAGAAACCTAGTTTCTCACCAGCTGATTCCTTCTGAACTGTATCTTGTTGTATTTCAAGGTTTCTAGAATCAACCTTTATTTAGTTCCTCTGGAGCTTCCTTTCTTGCACAAGACTCCGTTGTACAGCTTCTCTTTCTTCAAACAGATCTAAGAGATGTTTCTCCTCTGGCTGTCTATCTGCAACTGCCCTGGCTTTCAGTTTAAAAAAACCTAAGGACAAAGGGAAGTTTTTCATTTTACCTTATAATGGCCTTGAGTTGGTAAGCAACACTCTGCTGGCCTATTGATTTTCCACGTCTTAGCTCGCTATCACTACAGAATCCCAGCTGTAATTGAGACCAACCCTCACACATACAAACACCTTTGTCCAGCATGAATCGAACTACCGGTCCCTTCCAAGCATAGAAACATTAAAATAAACCCACCTAAAATGATATCTTATTTCTAATGTTTACCCCACATATAAATCCCTTAAACTACCTTTGGTTTCCTAACAATAACTATGTAAGTAGTGTGTGCTGAAAACATAATTATCTTATAGTCCTGTTATTTTTACAGTTTAAGATGAAGACATGAACAATGTTTTGCATGAAGATTCTTTAATCACGCATCATTTGTTATTCTCCACTACTTGGGGTCAAGGGACCTGTTGGGGGGGGGGGGGGGGGTTGTCTTTTGATGCCGTGGTAGTGTCCCTATCTCTGGATCAGAAGCTCCGACTTCAGGAATTGATGACCATGGAAGGTACATTCATAACACGGCCAAAAATGGCCTGTAAATCCTTCCAGTACAACTGATGGCAGGTGGTAGGAGCGGGAGAGTTTCCTGATCAGCCATACTGCAGATGACAAAGGCAAATGACTGCAGTACTTTGCCGAGCATCATCACGGACCAATCCAATGGTCACCAATGCCTTCATGGTATATTAAGGAGTACGATGCCCAAGCAATCCCAAATCCTGACAAAACCACAACTTTCTAGAATTGGCCTTCAATAATGTCCCTTTGCAGCTTTGCATCAGACCTGGACTGTAATTCCTTAGAGAGGAAAAAAGGAGCAGTTACTTTTCACCATGTGATATATTACACAATTAATGTAATTTAAGAGAATTTTCAGGAGAGGCACATGATTTTTCTCAAACAGTAGACATAAGGTGCGATCTATCAGCTGTGTCTTGCTGTAATCAGAGCAGGATGCGGTTGGTAGATCTTGGGAGAGGTCTCCCCCAGATTCCTGATGGCTGTTATGCCTCGCAAGATTTAACCAAATCTCATAAGATTACGTATAAGGTACATCACTGCCTTAGGATTTAGCAGTTATGTGCCGATAGAGGGTGCCCAAGTTCCTTTGGCTCTATATTCATCACCAGTTCCAATGCAGAAGTGTGTGTGCAAGTCCAAGTGTAATGAACAGCTGACCATAAGGTCTGGGCTAATAAATGAGCACAGTGGATGGAAAGAATAATTAAGTATTTTGTTTTCTGAGAACAATGTCACCATCCCACCACTTCGAAGAAGAGTAAAAAAATGCTAAAATATTCAAAGAATTAAAACAAGTTTCCAATGTCTCAGAAATGTTAGTTTGATCTCTGGACTTGGAACACTTGCAAACATTTCTGGTGTGCAGATATTTTGATCTGGGGATTTTCAGAAGATGGTATAAATTACATCACACTGTATGTGGAAAAAGTTACCATAGTATAAATACTTTAATTTAGTTTCTTCTACTTGCCAACATTGATGAATTTTCAGACAAAGTAAAAGAGTTGATTGATAGTTGTTTTAGCTTAGTCTACATACCTGGGGAAAATTTAATATCCGAAATATGCTCTTTTCTATGATGGAATGAAACAAGATCTTCAAGAGTGTCTGAATTTACAATCAGGAAACTTCCATCATTTAGGCCAACTGCAAGAGATTTCCCATCAGGAGAGAAGCAGCAACACCTGCCACCTATAATTATGACAACATAAACATTGTACCAGCATCAGTACTAAATGCTATTTTTTCTAACAAACAAATTCTGCAATCTATTTTCATATAGATATGCTTAAAAACACAAAAAGATGTGCACAAGAGACTGATACAGCATTGTCAAAACAATTATTCCAGTAATATTACTTCACCAGTGAATAAATATATCCCGTGGCTTTGCCCACACATTACACCAGAATCTGGAGTGAGATTTTGATTTTATTCAGTCGTGGTTCATCTGTTGCTATTGCAGTACATGGATAATGAAGTGCAATTATATAATGCAAGGATAGGAAAAACCTTGTTCTTTTTCTTCCCACACCTAGTGGTGCACAAGGCAGGTATATCTCGGTTTCCGTAGCTAGTTTTGCCTGGAACAGGTTGCTAGAGGGGCACCACTCTGCATCAAACATGGCTGATCAGAAGTCTTTCCCACTCTTACTGCCTTCAGTTGGCATGAGTTTGAAGGATTTGTTTGGCCGTGTTTTAAAAAAAAAATTTAGAGTACCCAATTAATTTTTTCCAATTAAGGGGCAATTTAGCGTGGCCAATCCACCTAGCCTGCACATTTTTTTTTGGGTTGTGGGGGCGAAACCCACGCAAACACGGGGAGAATGCGCAAACTCCACATGGACAGTGACCCAGAGCCGGGATCGAACCTGGGACCTCGGCGCCGTGAGACAGCAGGGCTAACCCACTGCGCCACCGTGCTGCCCCTATTTGGCCGTGTTATTAATCCACATTCTTTGGCCATCAAGTCCTGGGTGGGATTCAAACCTGGAACATCTGGCTCAGAGGCAGGGATGTTGCCCATTATGCCGTAAGACCTCTCGACGAAAGGTCTTACAGGTATAATATAATACTTTGCTGTCACTTGACAGAACTAATTTAAGGTGCAAATAACCTTGTTCTCCTCATCCGAACACATATTATTTTCAGTTGCTTACATTATTTTAATGTTTGATCCAGCATAGATATGCATTGTTTACTTAAGGTGCAAGTACTTGTACTTGGGTATTTATTCTTCTACTCTGTCCCCCTAAAATTTTGTGTCCAATATATTTCATGAATAAAAATCTTAATTCTGATGGCAAATTTATATTTTTTGTTGAAGCTGTCACTGGAATACAGCATTTCACAAATAATATTCTTCTCAGAACCGTTGAAAAGATATTTCAACTGTAATTCTTCATAAGCACATTCATATTTCTCGAGCTATGGTGCCACTTAGAGATTACATTAAGAACATATCTTCCACATGTTGGCTGAGGTAATAACCACTGGGCAAGAAAAATGAAGCTCAAATTTTACCTTGCCATGGAGTAACACTTTTTTGTGGTTTAAAAAAAATAAATTTAGAGTACCCAATTCTTTTTTTCCCAGTTAAGGAGTAATTCAGCGTGGCCAATTCACCTACCCTGCACATCTTTTTGGGTTGTGGGGTTGAGACCTGCGCTGACACGGGGAGAATGTGCAAACTCCACATGGACAGTGACCCGGGGCTGGCATCGAATCCTGGGTCCTCAGTGCCGTGAGGTAGCAGTGCTAACCACTGTGCCACCATGAGCTCATCATGGAGTAACACAAGGATGCCATTGGATTCCCAAAACTTTTCCTACAAAAAGAAACAGTGAGCGAGAGCAACACACTTTCAGTGCAATAAACGTGAGGTGGATAAAAATTTAGCATCGACTTTGAGGCAAATGGAACATATACTTTAGGCAAAACATCTGAATGAGGACTTGGGATTGCTCTATCCACATGCCATACATGGCAGTGTGGCTTTACCACCAATCATCTTCTTGTCATGTTGCTACACCTCTCCTTGCAGGCTCTAGCTTGAAGGTTGAAAACCTTCAGACCTTCAGAGCTGCATGGCTTTGGCAGTAGACAGCATTCTAAGAAATGTTTCATCATCTGCGATGCTTGTCTACAGTCACAGTCGACGGAATTTGTTTGACTACATAGAGGTCCTGCAGCAGCCGACACCAGTTCGGAGGTGATTGAAACACAGCCAAGTGATGGTGTTTTGCTGGCTCCTGATGGGAGAGTTTCCTCTGGGTCATTAGGCAATGCGTTCGTAGGGATCAAACACCAATGTATGCAACCCGGACAACGGTAGAAAAATAATCGTCTTGATCTAGAAACTTTCTTATGAACTCAAATTGAAACGGTACAGAAATTTATTTTCTCCGAACAATATTCAAATCTCACACAGGGTAATGTTTCTCAAATTCTTTCCATGAAACTTTCACAAACCAAAATATTTTGTTAATTGTTAACAAACACAGATTACATTCTGATTTGGGCACACATTACAAAATTTAAGTTAGAAATAAGAGCTCAATATAATCATGAAATTGCAACAGGAAATAATCAGGGAGTGCTCACAGGCCATACTTATAGTCCAAGACTAGTTTCAGTGTAAATAGGCTTGGTAAGATAGGGCACACTTGGGTTATGCTGTTCCAACTAGCATCGGTACAGACCCGGAAACAGGAAAAACAGCCTTCTCGTGTATCTTTATCAAAATGTTTCGGAAATATTTTATTCTGTATTCTTTCAATAACATTATTTATACTCAACTCCAATATGGATCCTTGACTAATATTTTAAAAAGGCTAACAATAAAGGCATTACTTTACTCAATGGAAGGGGAGGTTTAAAGCTGATTTGGATTCAGTACGGAGATAATCATAGAATCATAGAATTTACAGTGCAGAAGGAGGCCATTTGGCCCATCGAGTCTGCATCGGCTCGAAGGAAAGAGCACCCCACTTAAGCCCATGCGTCCAACCAATCCCCATAACCCGGCAACCCCACCTATCCTTTTTTGGACACCAAGGGTAATTTATTATTGCCAATCCACCTAACCTGCACATCTTTGGACTATGGGAGGAAACCGGAGCACTCGGATAAAACCCACGCACACACGGGGAGAAATGCAGACTCCACACAGACAGTGACGCAAGCTGGGAATCGAACCTGGGACCCTGGAGCTGTGAAGCAATTGTGCTAACCATGACCTAGTTTAAAGTATTCAATAACTAGAGTATACACTGCTTAATAACTTTCACAAGCAGTTTAACTGTTATAGATTACTTACTTTTTTTTAGTTTGCGGACAGCAAGCATACAGTGGCTTGGGGAGAGATCCCAAATTCGCAGGGTTTTGTCATCACTAACAGTAGCACAGAGTGGTAAATGTGGATGAACATCTAAACCCCATACTTCACCCTCCATGTGACCCTGCCAAAGAACAAATATAATAAACCATAAAATGCTGATTTTGAATTATTTGAAACAGTTTACTATCGACAATTAGATATTTATAATGGTTTGGTAAGTATACCTTCACAATATCATTCAATTACAGTAATGTGATATCACCTCTTCCTTCAGCCTGTTTAGTTTACATTTTAAAAACGTTCACAGGTGTGGAGATCTAAATGTTATGTACCAGGCTAAAATTCTTTCCAGCAATGTGTATTTTCTGTGTAGCTAAATCATGTCTAGAAGTTAGGATACCAATATCATAGTTGCATTGAAATAGGTTGGTCGAGGAAACACTCATTCTGTGCAAAGATCTGAAGCATCACAGCTGGGATGCTATAAGAGTTTGCTATATCAGGACACTCATATTTTCTTAATGCCAGTGGACAGAATTGTCTAGATCCATGCTAGTCACTATAACTACTCCATGTAGTAGAGAGTTCCACGTTCCAACCACCCATTATTGAAGAAGTTTTTCCTGAATTCAGTGTTGGGTTTATTAGTGACTACCTCGTTCTGTAGCCTCCAGTGCAGTTTCCCCTACAAGTGAAAACTCCTGATCTACGCTTAACCTTTCAATATCTAAATTACATTGATCAGGTCACTTCTCAATTTTCCCTTTGAGACAGTGAGCCTTACCCTGTTCAATATTTGCTGATATTTATGACCTCTCATTTAACCTCTAATTTCTAGTATCATTCTACTAAATCTATCTTATGCCTTCTCCATATATCTTTTATTTAATATGGAAACTAGAGGCAGGACTTTTGCTACTGAGATGGGCAGCTTGAGTTGGGAACTGTACCAGAAACAGATAGCCAAATATCTGTTTCTCCAAATGGGCTCAATATGAATGCCTGGATGAGTTCCAATACTCACAAATGGATTAGCTCAGCAGGGGTTCTGTTTTGACTGGTGGAAGTGGCATGTTTACTTTGGTTAATTGACATCTTTGAGGTTATTCTTTGTTCTAGTTGTCAATGTCTGTATGTTTATTTGGATAAGATTAAGAGTTGTGAAGCGACGGAAAGTTTCTGTTTTTGATACTATGTAAGGCTATCTGATTGAAAATTTTGTAGCGTTGTAAGAAAAGCAATTGTTTCCAGATTTCTGAATGGGTGTTTTATTCCTCAGCATATCAGGACCTGTCATTGTTATTATATGGTTCAATATATCTATACATGGTGAAAAGTGGGCATGGAAGAGACATGGAAGGGCATATGGGTCCATGGAAGGGCCATAGGTAATACCTTTTAAACTTACCTTACAAAAGGTTTCTGAATCTAGATTGTGGTCCTACAAGGGGCCGAGAAACAAGAGTCATCCAGAAGCTGGCCCCACGCAACAGAAATTGTGGAGGGGGTCTGAGATGTCAACCCAGCAACAGGGCCAGCTCAATCAGGCTTACTACCTACGCCTTTATCACTCAGCGACAAAAATACACAGTGCCGGTAATGAAGACAGGGCTTCCGCATCCACAATTTCTTCTTCTGCCCGTTTCTGTTCTGACGTCGATGGAGGCCAAGGCCAAAAATCCAGGCCAAGAACTGTTCAGAGTACTTCAAGTGTGGTCTCAGCAAGATTCTGTGCCAGTTTGATGCAACTTCTTGGTTTTTTGATACTAACCTAAAAATGAACTCTGGTACTTCGTTTGTTTTCAAATTGATACATTAACCTGAATCACTACTTTTAGTGATTTGTGTTTCTATACTCCCAAATCTCTCTGATCCTGCACCCCATTTAGATACTTATTTTCCAAGGGTTATGTGGCCTTCTTATTTTTCTTAACTAAATTCACCACTCTGCGCTTATCTGTGAAGTTCGTTTGTCAATTATTTATCGATTTGGCACCTTTATTTTTAAAAATAAATAAATTTAAAGTACCCAATTCATTTTTGCCAATTAAGGGGCAACTTAGCATGGCCAATCCACCTAGCCTGCACATCTTTGGGTTGTGGGGGTGAAACCCACGCAGACACAGGGAGAATGTGCAAACTCCACACAGACAGTGACCCAGGGCCAGGGATCGAACCTGGGACCTCTGCACCATGAGGCTACAGTGCTACCCACTGCGCCACCGTGCTGCCTCTAATTTGGCACCTTTACTAACGTTTTCCTTTATCTTCGAATAACACATGGGCTGTAAATAGTCCGATGGAATTTTTATTCAAACTGTCTCAAATAGTAAATAGCAACAAAGACGTTCTGTTGGACCTTGGACCACTTTACATGACATGACATTCTGGGTTTAAAGGTGCATTCCAACTCAGAGGGAGTGTGCTATTTGGCACTGAGCACAAGTGGGTGAGTGAAATAAATGAATGCTGGGATTCTTGAGAACAATGAGCGTAGGTGTTTAAGTATCTCGGAAAGGGGCGGTTCCGGGTGCGGCGATGACCAGCTGAGTCGCACGTTTCGGCAGCTCCCGGTGAAACGGACTTTTGGGCTCTTGATAGGAGCCCCAACGGCAATTTTGACGGCTAAAAACACTGTGCGGTAAACCAGAAGGGAATCCCCCCTGGATACGGATGGAAAAAGGAGGAGAAAGTGGCCGGATTGCAGTGGATCCTTTAGAACAGCGGCAAGGAAGGCAAGCAAAAACCAAGATGGCGTCGGAAGGTGGCAGTTTAACATGGGGCCCTGAACAACAAGAGTTCTTGAAATGCTGTGTGGAAGAGATCAAAAAGGAAATGAAGAAAGAGCTGTTGGCCCCGATACTACAGGCGATCGAAGGGCTAAAGGAGGAACCAAAGACCCAGGAGCGGGAGCTTCGGGTCGTGAAGGCAAAGGCAGCCGAGAATGAGGACGACATACAGGGCCTGGTGGTGAAGACGGAGACGCAGGAGGCACATCAGAAACGATGTGTGGAAAGGTTGGAGGCACTGGAAAACAACGCAAGGAGGAACAACCTGAGGATTCTTGGTCTTCCTGAAGGTGTGGAGGGAGCGGACGTCGGGGCATATGTGAGCACGATGCTGCACTCGTTAATGGGAGCGGAGGCCCCGGCGGGTCCGTTGGAGGTGGAGGGAGCATACCGAGTGATGGCGCGAGGACCGAGAGCAGGAGAAATTCCCAGAGCCATAGTGGTGAGATTCCTCCGTTTTAAGGATAGAGAAATGGTCCTTAGATGGGCGAAGAAAACTCGGAGCAGTAAATGGGAGAACGCGGTGATCCGCGTTTATCAAGACTGGAGTGCGGAGGTGGCGAGAAGGAGGGCGAGCTTTAATCGGGCCAAGGCGGTGCTTCATAAAAAGAAGATAAAATTTGGAATGCTGCAACCGGCAAGACAGTGGGTCACATATCGAGGGAGGCACCACTACTTTGAGACGGCGGATGAAGCGTGGACTTTTATTGTGGAAGAAAAACTGGAATGAGCGGGTTATTAAAAAGAACGTTTGAACAAAGTGGTGGGGCGAATGTGGGAGGCAAAGAGGGGGGTTAAAAAGGGGGGAAAGAGGAGTTTTATGTACTAATCCTGCGATGTGGTAACTTTTCTCTCTCCCACAGGTGATGATGGGGGGAGGAGGGGAGGTGGAGGAGATGGGGCGTTGGCCATTGGGGGCGGGGCCAAGGGAGAAGCGCGGGCTTGGTTCCCGCGCTATGATAATCATGGCGGGAATAGAGAAGCAGGAAGGAGGGGGCGTCGCACGGTGCGAGCCGAGGTCACGGGGGGAAGCCGAGGTCGGCCAGAGTTTGCTGACTTCTGGGAGCAACATGGGGGGAGTAATTACGCTAGCGGGGGATCTAGCGGGGGGGGGGGGGGGGGGAATTACTGGGTTGCTGCTGCTGGGGAGAGGGGGGAGCTGATATGGGAGAGGATGGGCGGGGGGGCACCGCCTGGGGGAGATACAGCTGCGTGGGAACCGGGTGAGGAGCTGGAAAAAGGTGATGGCTAATCGACAAGGGGGGGGGTGGTAGGAAGCCCCCCAACTCGGCTGATCACGTGGAACGTGAGAGGGCTGAACGGGCCGATAAAGAGGGCACGGGTACTCGCACACCTTAAGAAACTTAAGGCAGATGTGGTTATGTTACAGGAAACGCACCTGAAACTGATAGACCAGGTTAGGCTACGCAAAGGATGGGTGGGGCAGGTGTTCCATTCGGGGCTAGATGCGAAAAACAGGGGGGTGGCTATATTAGTGGGGAAGCGGGTAATGTTCGAGGCAAAGACTATAGTGGCGGATAACGGGGGCAGATACGTGATGGTGAGTGGCAAACTACAGGGGGAGATGGTGGTTTTGGTAAACGTATATGCCCCAAACTGGGATGATGCCAATTTTATGAGGCGGATGCTAGGACGCATTCCGGACCTAGAGATGGGAAAGCTGATAATGGGGGGAGATTTTAATACGGTGTTGGAACCAGGGCTGGATAGGTCGAAGTCCAGGACTGGAAGGAGGCCGGCAGCAGCCAAGGTACTTAAAGATTTTATGGAGCAGATGGGAGGTGTAGACCAGTGGAGATTTAGCAGACCTAGGAGTAAGGAGTTCTCATTTTTCTCCTATGTCCATAAAGTCTACTCGCGAATAGACTTTTTTGTGCTGGGTAGGGCATTGATCCCGAAGGTGAGGGGAACGGAGTATACGGCTATAGCCATTTCGGATCACGCTCCACACTGGGTGGACTTGGAGATAGGGGAGGAAACAGGAGGGCGCCCACCCTGGAGAATGGACATGGGACTAATGGCAGATGAGGGGGTGTGACTAAGGGTGAGGGGGTGCATTGAAAAGTACTTGGAACTCAATGATAATGGGGAGGTCCAGGTGGGAGTGGTCTGGGAGGCGTTGAAGGCGGTGGTTAGAGGGGAGCTGATATCAATAAGGGCACATAAAGGGAAGCAGGAGAGTAAGGAACGGGAGCGGTTGCTGCAAGAACTTTTGAGGGTGGACAGACAATATGCGGAAGCACCGGAGGAGGGACTGTACAGGGAAAGGCAAAGGCTACATGTAGAATTTGACTTGCTGACTACGGGCACTGCAGAGGCACAATGGAGGAAGGCACAGGGTGTACAGTACGAATATGGGGAGAAGGCGAGCAGGTTGCTGGCACACCAATTGAGGAAAAGGGGAGCAGCGAGGGAAATAGGGGGAGTGAGGGATGAGGAAGGAGAGATGGAGCGGGGAGCGGAGAGAGTGAATGGAGTGTTCAAGACATTTTATAAAAAATTATATGAAGCTCAACCCCCGGATGGGAGGGAGAGAATGATGGGCTTCTTGGATCGGCTGGAATTTCCCAAGGTGGAAGAGCAGGAAAGGGTGGGACTGGGAGCACAGATCGAGGTAGAAGAAGTGGTGAAAGGAATTAGGAGCATGCAGGCGGGAAAGGCCCCGGGACCGGATGGATTCCCAGTCGAATTCTATAGAAAATATGTGGACTTGCTCGCCCCGGTACTGACGAGGACCTTTAATGAGGCAAAGGAAAGGGGACAACTGCCCCCGACTATGTCTGAAGCAACGATATCGCTTCTCTTAAAGGAGGAAAAGGACCCGCTACAATGCGGGTCCTATAGACCTATTTCCCTCCTAAATGTAGATGCCAAGATCCTGGCCAAGGTAATGGCAATGAGAATAGAGGAATGTGTCCCGGGGGTGGTCCACGAGGACCAAACTGGGTTTGTGAAGGGGAGACAGCTGAACACGAATATACGGAGGTTGTTTGGGGGTAATGATGATGGCCCCACCAGAGGGAGAAACGGAGATAGTAGTGGCGATGGATGCCGAGAAAGCATTTGATAGAGTGGAGTGGGATTATTTGTGGGAGGTGTTGAGGAGATTTGGTTTTGGAGAGGGGTATGTTAGATGGGTGCAGCTGTTGTATAGGGCCCCAGTGGCGAGCGTGGTCACGAATGGACGGGGATCTGCATATTTTCGGCTCCATAGAGGGACAAGGCAGGGATGCCCTCTGTCCCCATTATTGTTCGCACTGGCGATTGAGCCCCTGGCGATAGCGTTGAGGGGTTCCAAGAAGTGGAGGGGAGTACTTAGGGGAGGAGAAGAACACCGGGTATCTTTGTATGCGGACGATTTGCTACTATACGTGGCGGACCCGGCGGAGGGGATGCCAGAAATAATGCGGATACTTGGGGAGTTTGGGGATTTTTCAGGGTATAAATTGAACATGGGGAAAAGTGAGTTGTTTGTGGTGCATCCAGGGGAGCAGAGTAGAGAAATAGAGGACCTACCGTTGAGGAAGGTAACAAGGGACTTTCGTTACCTGGGGATCCAGATAGCTAAGAATTGGGGCACATTGCATAGGTTAAATTTAACGCGGTTGGTGGAACAGATGGAGGAGGATTTCAAGAGATGGGATATGGTATCCCTGTCACTGGCAGGGAGGGTGCAGGCGGTTAAGATGGTGGTTCCCCCGAGATTCCTCTTTGTGTTTCAGTGCCTCCCGGTGGTGATCACGAAGGCTTTTTTTAAAAGGATTGAAAAGAGCATCATGGGTTTTGTGTGGGCCGGGAAGACCCCGAGAGTGAGGAAGGGATTCTTACAGCGTAGCAGGGATGGGGGGGGCTGGCACTACCGAGCCTAAGTGAGTATTATTGGGCCGCTAATATTTCAATGGTGAGTAAGTGGATGGGAGAGGAGGAGGGAGCGGCGTGGAAGAGATTAGAGAGGGCGTCCTGTAGGGGGACTAGCCTACAGGCTATGGTGACAGCCCCATTGCCGTTCTCACCGAGGAACTACACCACAAGCCCGGTGGTGGTGGCTACACTGAAGATTTGGGGACAGTGGAGACGGCATAGGGGAAAGACTGGAGCCTTGGGGGGGTCCCCGATAAGAAACAATCATAGGTTTGCCCCGGGGGGAATGGATGGGGGATATAGAATGTGGCAAAGAGCAGGAATAACGCAACTGAAAGATCTGTTTGTGGATGGGAAGTTCGCGAGTCTGGGAGCGCTGACTGAGAAATATGGGTTGCCCCAAGGGAATGCATTCAGGTATATGCAACTGAGGGCTTTTGCGAGGCAACAGGTGAGGGAATTCCCGCAGCTCCCGACACAAGAGGTGCAGGACAGAGTGATCTTAAAGACATGGGTGGGGGATGGTAAGGTGTCAGATATATATAGGGAAATGAGGGACAAAGGGGAGACTATGGTAGATGAACTAAAAGGGAAATGGGAAGAAGAGCTGGGGGAGGAGATCGAGGAGGGGCTGTGGGCAGATGCCCTAAGCAGGGTAAACTCGTCGTCCTCGTGTGCCAGGCTAAGCCTGATTCAGTTTAAGGTATTACACAGGGCGCATATGACTGGAGCACGGCTCAGTAAATTTTTTGGGGTGGAGGATAGGTGTGCGAGGTGCTCGAGAAGCCCAGCGAATCATACCCATATGTTTTGGTCATGCCCGGCACTACAGGGGTTTTGGATGGGGGTGACAAAGGTGCTTTCAAAAGTAGTGGGGGTCCGGGTCGAACCAAGCTGGGGGTTGGCTATATTTGGGGTTGCACAAGAGCCGGGAGTGCAGGAGGCGAGAGAGGCCGATGTTTTGGCCTTTGCGTCCCTAGTAGCCCGGCGCAGGATATTGCTAATGTGGAAAGAAGCCAAGCCCCCGGGGGTGGAGACCTGGATAAATGACATGGCGGGGTTTATAAAGCTAGAGCGGATTAAGTTCGTCCTAAGGGGGTCGGCTCAAGGGTTCACCAGGCGGTGGCAACCGTTCGTCGAATACCTCGCAGAAAGATAGACGGAATGGAAAAAAGAAGGCAGCAGCAGCAGCCCAGGATCGGGGGGGGAGGAAGAACCAGAAGGACTCTCAGGGTTGTTAATATATACTGTATAGTATGTATAGGTCGTTGCTACAGGTAATTATAGATTGGACTGTTAAATTATATTTTTGGAGAGTGTTACTTGTGACAAGGCAGTTGCCAATTAGGGCTAGTTTTCATTTTTGTTATTTATTATTTATTCATTTTTTTTTGTTTTTTGTTTATAAAATAGGTAATTGTTATTTGTGTTGTTATAATATTGTGTAAAGGATGCACAATGTACTGTGTTGGTTGACCAAAAATTTTCAATAAAATATTTAATAAAAACAAAAGTATCTCGGAAAGGAAAGACAAGCTAAATTTAATTTGGAGAGGCCAGAGAAGTGAAAGATTTCTTGGAGTTGGCAAGATGACAATAATCTTGAGCAAAGAGTCCATTTCTTAATTTGGCAAGAAGTAAGGTAAAGAGAGGAAGCTGAGCATTTGGGAATTTAAGCATCAGCTCAACAATACGATTTTACAAGGTTAAAACAATGGTTCAGAATGGGTTGCTAAAATATTCAATTAAAGCACTTGACCTGCTTATTTCAACGAAAGGCACTGACAACATTAATAGCTGAATAAAATAGTCCCTGGGCTTAATGATAAACAAACAAACGATTAATAAAAATTACATAACAAAGTTTTTAGATATGATACCTGAACCAGTAGGGTAATGGGACCACTTTTTTCGATTTCTAATATTTCACCATTCTTTGTACCCACTAATATATGGCCATGGCCTAATGTTATGGCACGAATAGAAGGATTGTCTTCAAGCAACAGACCTAAAGATATAAATGGCAAATCAATAATTCAGAAATCCGATTTAAACCTGCCACTGCAGCATCAGTATTTCTAGACCAAATAACACATGTTATGCATTTATTGCGATGCAGTTTCATTATTTAATGCTACAGGGCAAAATCACAAATGGAATAATGGACATCCATTAGAGATAAATATTTGCCGTAAGTTAACTCGCGATGGATAACACATTATTATAGACCAAGATAAAACTAAGGCCGGATATATGTAACCCAGATTACAATGTTAGAGTTAGAGGCAGGTGAGAGAGTAAAAGGGTTATTAAATTGGAGTCAAGTAGAAAAATGTGTGTTGAACCAGAATTGATAAGGATGAGTAGAGGTGGGAAACCTTTAAAAAGTAGGTGGATGAGTACTTGAAATACAATTAAGGTTATGGACCAAGTGCTAAAAAGTGGAATTAGTGTAGATTTAGTGTAGTTTTGTCGGTGCAGACTCGATGGGTTGAAGGTCCTCTGTACTGTAGGACTTTATAATTATTAGAATATATCTGTCAAAAACATTCTTTAGCTAAAAGTGAATTCTTAAAAAGGGTTGGGAGCAGGGCAGTGTGTTTGTGGGAGGGCTGGAAGAGTCAGACAGTAAATGTCAGTGCTCAGAGGAGTCAGGGTGTACAAAGAAAAGGTAAGGGCAACAGGAATGACCAGAGCGACAGAGTGAGTTAAGGCAGTAGGCCTTGAGAAGCAGTGAGTCAGAGATTAGGCAGCAGGCCAAGGAACTGGGTTGGTGGTATAAGGAGACAGAAGAGTGGAGGAGTTGGGAGACTACACTGGAGGGACTTCACAGCACCATAAGTGGTGGGAGACTGCAACTAGAAAAAAGTTAAATGCTTACAAAAAGAATTCTGATTATAAATATTTACATGGGCAATCATAAATGCTAACAAAAATATTAACTATAAAAGTGATAACAAGTATTAAGGTTTTTGGGCAAGGTGGAAAGTTATCCACAAGCGTTTTAATACTACTAATATTTGCAGACTTAATGGGACAAATAGCCTGCTTTTGTTACTCAGAACAAAGGTTTGGGTCCTGCAACTGATGAGATGGCAGTTGGATCATATGCACTTGCGGAGGTTGGTCCTTCGCGAGGTTCCTCAGAAGATTGTCGCCGTGCTTTCTGTGACGTTTTTACCTTTATGCCAGTTCGATTTTTGTCTCCCTTGATCATAGTTCCCACCCTTATCTAAAAATAGATGGGTATGACAAAAATAATAAAAGCCATATCCTGTGGGTCTGAGAAAACCTTGTGAGCAATTTAAAGTTACTAGTATGCCAGGAGTGAGCAGACCTCGACAATCAAGGCAGCAGGTAGAAAATAAACTAAGATAGCTAGTAACGCCAAAGGATTCAGATGGAAAAATTTTAATTTGGGAATTTTTTTATGGAAGGGACAGGCAGACAGTAGAACAAAAAATAACAATACAGCTGAAGAAAGTGGGAGGCAAGAGTGAAAAGAGCCATGAGTCTGGGAGTGAGTGCCAGGGCACAGAGAATGCACATCTAGTAAGAATAAAGAACTTTGGTTTATTTACAGTTACGCTTTATACAACTCCTGGTAGATCCCCACCGGAGTCTCTCCACGGTCGGTGCCTTACTGGCCGACCTTTTATACAGAGCTGGATGGAGTTGCCCCGCCCCTCAGCAGGGGAGCTCGTACTCCGCGAGAAGCACGGGGAAGATAATCATCCCCACCCTGTAAGTCCCCTGCGGGATAAGACATTCCACCCCCCTAACGTCCGAAGACACCCTCAACGTCCGACGAGGAGGAGAAGGAAGAGCAGGTGGAAACGTTGGATTCCCTTCGGCTCTGGTGAAACATCGAGCCCCAATGTTCCTCGAAGGGAACATTGTCGATGGCAGGAAGGCCATGGGAGATAACCGGCAGGAGGTGGCTGAACCGTTGATTCTGCATCAGACATCTGCGTCTCCATGTCTGAATCTGAAGGTATATCAGGCATGTCAGTGTCGACACAGACTGGAGGCGTCACAGCAGACAGGTTCGGCACGGAGTTGGGAGGTTCCAGGACAGGATTCTTCCGAGGAACCTCATGAAGGACCAACCTCTGTAAACCTCAATCCAAATGCCATTGCATCAGTTGCCTCTGGACCTGATCTTCGTACAAGATGGTCCCATTTGACGGATGACAACCCAGAGAGCCAGCGAGCACTGTCGGAACAGTTATGAATGAACACTGCATCACCAGGTGCAAAGTGCCGGAGAGGTCGACTTCCAACTGGGCAATGCCTTTGCAAATCCTTGTTACGGTGCATCTTCGCACCGATGTCTAGGAGAAGCAAACTAAGGTGGGAACAAAGCTTTTTAAAAATACATATTTTATTACAAACATGTATCAAAGCAGGTTACAGCAGATAAACACCCCGGGAAACATAGTTCCCAACAATCAACTATACAGCCTGTACAGATTTTTCCCCTTTTTCACCCCCCACTTCCCCCACCACCTACGATGAACAGCTCCTCAAACACGGTCACAAACATCCCCTACCTTTTCTAAAACTCCCCTGCTGAGCCTCTTAACTCATACTTTATCTTCTTTAACAGTAGGAAGTCATACAGGTCACCCAACCGTGCCGCTACCCCCGGTGGCGAGGCTGACCACGACTCCAGCTAAATGAGCCGCCGTGCAATCAGAGAGGCGAAGGCCACAACATCGGCATTCCTCCTCTCCATGAGCTCCAGCATCTTTGAAACTCCAAATATCGCCACCCCCACAACATCGGCATTCCTCCTCTCCATGAGCTCCAGCATCTTTGAAACTCCAAATATCGCCACAAAAGGGTCCGGGTCCACCTCCTCTTCCACTATCCTGGCTAAGACTGCGAACACTCCTGCCCAGAAACTTTCCATTTTTTTCGCAACCCCAAAACATGTGCGTATGATTCGCTGGCCCTTGCCCACACCTCTGACATTCATCTGCTACCCCCTGAAAGAACCCACACATTCTCGCCCGAGTCACATGCACCCTGTGCACCCCCTTAAACTGCATCAGGCTCATTCCTGCACAAGAGGAAGTCCCGTTTACCGTTCGCAGTGCCTCACTCCATTCTCCCCAATTGATCTCCATTCCCAACTCCGTTTCCCATTTCATAAGAACATAAGAACTAGGAGCAGGAGTAGGCCATCTGGCCCCTCGAGCCTGCTCCGCCATTCAATGAGATCATGGCTGATCTTTTGTGGACTCAGCTCCACTTTCCGGCCCGAACACCATAACCCTTAATCCCTTTATTCTTCAAAAAACTATCTATCTTTATCTTAAAAACATTCAATGAAGGAGCCTCTACTGCTTCACTGGGCAAGGAATTCCATAGATTCACAACCCTTTGGGTGAAGAAGTTCCTCCTAAACTCAGTCCTAAATCTACTTCCCCTTATTTTGAGGCTATGCCCCCTAGTTCTGCTTTCACCCGCCAGTGGAAACAACCTGCCCGCATCTATCCTATCTATTCCCTTCATAATCTTATATGTTTCTATAAGATCCCCCCTCATCCTTCTAAATTCCAACGAGTACAGTCCCAGTCTACTCAACCTCTCCTCGTAATCCAACCCCTTCAGCTCTGGGATTTACCTAGTGAATCTCCTCTGCACACCCTCCAGTGCCAGTACGTCCTTTCTCAAGTAAGGAGACCAAAACTGAACACAATACTCCAGGTGTGGCCTCACTAACACCTTATACAATTGCAGCATAACCTCCCTAGTCTTAAACTCCATCCCTCTAGCAATGAAGGACAAAATTCCATTTGCCTTCTTAATCACCTGTTGCACCTGAAAACCAACTTTCTGCGACTCATGCACTAGCACACCCAGATCTCTCTGCACAGCAGCATGTTTTAATTTTTTATCATTTAAATAATAATCCCTTTTGCCGTTATTCTTACCAAAATGGATAACCTCACATTTGTCAACATTGTATTCCATCTGCCAGACCCTAGCCCATTCACTTAGCCTGTCCAAATCCCTCTGCAGACTTCCAGTATCCTCTGCACTTTTTGCTTTACCACTTACCTTAGTGTCGTCTGCAAACTTGGACACATTGCCCTTGGTCCCCAACTCCAAATCATCTATGTAAATTGTGAACAGTTGTGGGCCCAACACTGATCCCTGAGGGACACTACTAGCTACTGATTGCCAACCAGAGAAACACCCATTAATCCCCACTCTTTGCTTTCTATTAATTAACCAATACTCTATCCATGCTCCTACTTTCCCCTTAATGCCATGCATCTTTATCTTATGCAACAACCTTTTGTGTGGCACCTTGTCAAAGGCTTTCATGAAATCCAGATATACCACATCCATTGGCTCCCTGTTATCTACCGCACTGTTACTGTCCTCAAAAAATTCCACTAAATTAGTTAGGCACGACCTGCCCTTTATGAACCCATGCTGCGTCTGTCCAATGGGACAATTCCTATCCAGATGCCTCGCTATTTCTTCCTTGATGATAGATTCCAGCATCTTCCCCACGACCGACGTTAAGCTCACTGGCCTATAATTATCCACTTACTGCCTAACTCCTTTTTTAAACAGTGGTGTCACGTTTGCTAATTTCCAATCCGCCGGGACCACCCCAGAGTCTAGTGAATTTTGGTAAATTATCACTAGTGCTTTTTGCAATTTCCCTAGCCATCTCTTTTAGCACTCTGGGATGCATTCCATCAGGGCCAGGATACTTGTCTACCTTTAGCCCCATTAGCTTGCCCATCACTACCTCCTTGGTGATATCAATCCTCTCAAGGTCCTCACCTGTCATAGCCTCATTTCCATCAGTCACTGGCATGTTATTTGTGTCTTCCACTGTGAAGACTGACCCAAAAAACCTGTTCAGTTCCTCAGCCATTTCCTCATCTCCCATTATTAAATCTCCCTTCTCATCCTCTAAAGGACCAATATTTACCTTAGCCACTCTTTTTTGTTTTATGTATTTGTAGAAACTTTTACTATCTGTTTTTATATTCTGAGCAAGTTTACTCTCATAATCTATCTTACTCTTCTTTATAGCTTTTTTAGTAGCTTTCTGTTGCCCCCTAAAGATTTCCCAGTCCTCTAGTCTCCCACTGATCTTTGCTACTTTGTAAGTTTTTTCCTTCAATTTGATACTCTCCCTTATTTCCTTAGATATCCACGGTCGATTTTCCCTCTTTTTACCGTCCTTCCTTTTTGTTGGTATAAACCTTTGCTGAGCACTGTGAAAAATCACTTGGAAGGTTCTCCACTGTTCCTCAGCTGTTTCACCATAAAGTCTTTGCTCCCAGTCTACCTTAGCTAGTTCTTCTCTCATCCCATTGTAATCTCCTTTGTTTAAGCACAAAACACTAGTGCTTGATTTTACCTTCTCACCCTCCATCTGTATTTTAAATTCCACCATATTGTAATCGCTCCTTCCGAGAGGATCCCTAACTATGAGATCCTGAATCAATCCTGTCTCATTACACAGGACCAGATCTAGTACCGCTTGTTCCCTCGTAGGTTCCATTACATACTGTTCGAGGAAACTATCGCGGATACATTCTATAAACTCCTCCTCAAGGCTGCCTTGACCGACCTGGTTAAACCAATCAACATGTAGATTAAAATCCCCCATGATAACTGCTGTACCATTTCTACATGCATCTGTTATTTCTTTGTTTATTGCCTGCCCCACCATAATGTTACTATTTGGTGGCCTATAGATTACTCCTATCAGTGACTTTTTCACCTTACTATTCCTGATTTCCACCCAAATGGATTCAACCTTATCCTCCATAGCACCGATGTCATCCCTTACTGTTGCCCGGATGTCACCCTTAAATAACAGAGCTACACCACCTCCCTTACCATCCACTCTGTCCTTCCGAAAAGTTTGATACCCTTGGATATTTAACTCCCAGTCGTGACCATCCTTTAACCATGTTTCAGTAATGGCCACTAAATTAGTCATTCACGATGATTTGCGCCATCAACTCATTTACCTTATTCCGAATACTACGAGCATTCAGGTAAAGTACACTTATGTTGGCTTTTTTACCTCTGTTCTGAATCTTAACACCTCGATCAGTAACCTCTCCTAAGTTATATTTCCTCTTAACCTTTCTCCTAATTTTCCTTGTCGTCGAACCCACATCTTCCTGTAACAA
Organism: Scyliorhinus torazame; assembly: GCF_047496885.1. Taxonomy (NCBI): domain Eukaryota; kingdom Metazoa; phylum Chordata; class Chondrichthyes; order Carcharhiniformes; family Scyliorhinidae; genus Scyliorhinus; species Scyliorhinus torazame. Next base: position 353,017,231 of record NC_092708.1, read on the forward strand.
CCTGCGCATTGCTTACCATTAATGTTTTCACTTCCCGTTTTATTTCTTTTAGTATTCCTGATCCTATTCACTGAGCTCCCCTCAGTCACTGTACCTTGTACTGTCGCCCTTTTTGATTTTTGACTATGGCTTCTCTGCCTTACACTTTCCCACTTTCGTGTTATCCACGACGTCCTCAGCATCGCGGACGCTCCAAAGTGAGTCCATCCGCAGCTCCAGAGCCGTCAAGCGGTCTAACAGGAGCTGCAACTGGACACACTTCATGCACATGAAGGAGCCAGGGACAGTGGACGTGTCCCTGAGCTCCCACATCGCACACGAGGAGCATGACATGGGTCTGAGATCTCCTGCCATGTCTTAAACCTTCGGTTAACTTCAACAATTTCAATTCTCCCCCCCAAAAAATTTAAATAAACAAATAAACAATGAAGAAAAAAATAAATAAATATACCAATGAAAAGAAACAGAAACACTACTTACCAGTCACTTACTAGGGATAAAAAGCACTTCCTTCCCACCCAGCTTCAAATTCCCACCTCGATTCAAATTCCCAAACTCACTCTTTGCTGTGTCTCACTCCTGGCTGTCTTCTCTCTGGCTCACTGGGAGAACTCACTGGGAGTGAGTTTACAAGTGGCTCTTTTTAAACTGTCCTGAATTGACTCCCCTCCCCCACCTGCTTTCAGATCAAAGTAGATTAAAGTGACTGACACTTAACTGCCAACCAGTTATGTGAGTGGGTGGGACAGCCCTTGTTAACCTACACTGCCCAATACTAGCTTAATATAAATTAATTTAAACTCCTGAAATTTAAAAGGAGCTGCCTTACTGTTTCAATTTAATTCAATTCAATTCCCACCTCAATTCAAATTCCCAAACTCACTCTTTGCTCTGTCTCACTCCTGGCTGTCTTCTCTCTGGCTCACTGGGAGAACTCACTGGGAGAATTTCGCCTTGATCTTCACCACCCACTCAACTCTCTGCCCTCCTAGCCACTTGTATATATCCCAAATTCTTCCCTCCCCTTCCACATCTGGAAGCAGCAGTCGCTCCAGCAGGGTGTATCGCGACAACCTGGGGAACCCTCTCCAGACCTTTCGCGCAAAGTCACTAACCTGCAGATACCTGAACTCACTACCCCTCAGCAACTCTACCCTCTCCCTTAGCTCCTCCAGACTGGCAAACCCTTCCTCCAAATACAAATCCCTCACCTTGACCAGCCCCACTTCCCTTCACCTCCTGTATACACTATCCATCCCCCCCGGCTCAAACCCATGATTTTCGTACAGCGGCGTTAGCACCGACTTCCCTTCCATCCTAAAATGCCTCCTCAGCTGATTCTGTATCTTCATCGTGGACTGCACCACGGGGTTCCCTGAATACCTACTCGGAACTACTGGCACTGCTGCCTTCACCATAGCCCTCAAACTAGATTCCTTACAAGATTCCTCCTCCATCCTAACCCACTCTACCCCTTCTCCTTCCCACCACCGTCGCACCTTGTCCACATTCGCCGCCCAATAATAATGAAACAAGTTTGGCAACGGCAACCTCACTGCTGCCTCTGCCTCTGTAGCAGGGTCCTCCCCACCCTCGGCACCTTCCCCACCCATACAAAGTCCGAGATGATCGTGTCCACTTTCTGACAAAAGGCTTTTGGTATAAAGACTGGGACAGCCTGAAAGATAAACAAGAACCTCGGCAGAATATTTATTTTCACCACTTGGACCCTCCCCACTAACGTTAAGTGCAGTGTATCCCACCTCCTAAGATCCTCCTTGGCCTCCTCCACCAGCTTTGTTAAGTTCCACTTATGGAGCCCGGTCCATTCCCTCGCTACCCGAATCCCCAAATACCTAAACCTATCCCTCGCTACCGTAAATGGCATCCTCCTTAAATTAGCCCACTGTCCCAGCTCATTCAGCGGGAATACCTCGCTTTTCCCTACATTCAGTTTGTACCCCGAGTACCCTCCAAATCTCCCCAACAGGCCCATAATCCTGCCCATTCTCTCCAACGGATCCGAAACATACAGCAAGAGGGAGTGCTGAATTTGGTGCATTTGAGTGCTATAGTGAGAGTTTGGTGACTGAGGGAGTGCTGAATTTGGTGCATTTGAGTGCTATAGTGAGAGTTTGGTGACTGAGGGAGTTAGGTGAGGAGGGAGTAAGGTGCTCCTTTCATTTTGTTTCCTACATTTCCGCAAAGAGTGAGAAGAGAGCCAGGAGTTTACAGAGAGTGCAGCTGACTGGGAGCAGAGTCGGAGGGCGGAGGTCCAGTTGGTCCACAGGGCAGCTATATTCTGTAAGGTAAGAGGGGATGGAGGCTAGGACAGTTGCATGCTCCTCCTGTAGGATGTGGGTGGTGAGGGATACAACCGGTGTCCCCGCTGACTATACCTGCGGGAGGTGCACCCAACTCCAGCTCCTCAAAGACTGTGTTAGGGAACTGGAGCTGAAGCTGGATGAATTTCGGATCATCCGGGAGGCAGAGGGGGTGATAGAGAAGAGTTACAGGGAGGTAACCACACCCAAGGTACAGGACAAGAATAGCTGGGTTACAGTCAGGGGAAAAAAAACAAACAGGCAGACAGTGCAGGGAACCCTCGTGGCCGTTTCCCTTCAAAACAAGTATACCGTTTTGGATGCTGTTGGGGGGGTGACCTACCGGGGGAAGGCCCTAGCGGCCAGGTCTCTGGCACTGAGTCTGGCTCTGGGGCTCAGAAGGGAAGGGGGGTGTGGTGATACACCACTGTACTTCCCTAGCATTGTACATAGTTATATAATAGTTGTGTGTAACGTGGCCCTGTAATCCTGTGTATTGTACTGTGTATTGTACTGTAGCTCTGTAGAGGTTCGGTCACCTGTATGTAACCTGACCTGGCCACGGAGAGCTCCGCCTTGGCCACTCCCCCGGGAGTAGGATAAGACCCAGCTTCTGAGACCTGACCCATTTTGTCTGGGGTCGTCTGTGTCGGGTAAGCTTCCTATGTAGTGTATTAAAGCCCTGGTTAAAGTCTCACATGTCTTTGTGGTTCTTGACGCTTAGTGCATCAGGGGGAGAATAGAAAAGCAATAGTTGTAGGAGATTCAATGGTTAGGGGAATAGATAGGAGATTCCCTGGTCGCGAGCGAGACTCCCGGAAAGTATGTTGCCTCCCGGGTGCCAGGGCCAGGGATGTCTCGGATCGTGTCTTCAGGATCCTTAAGGGGGAGGGGGAGCAGCCAGAAGTCGTGGTGCACATTGGTGCCAACGACGTAGGTAGGAAAAGGGGTGTGGAGGTAATAAATGAGTTTAGGGAGTTAGGCTGGAAGTTAAAAGCCAGGACAGACAGAGTTGTCATCTCTGGTTTGTTGCTGGTGCCACGTGATAGCGAGGCTAGGAATAGGGAGAGAGTGCAGCTGAACACGTGGCTGCAGGAATGGTGTAGGAGGGCTTCAGGTATTTGGATAATTGGAGCGCATTCTGGGGAAGGTGGGACCTGTACAAGCAGGACGGGTTGCATCTGAACCAGAGGGGCACCAATATCCTGGGAGGGAGGTTTTCTAGTACACTTCGGGAGGGTTTAAACTAATTTGGTCGGGGAATGGGAACCGGATTTGTAGTCCAGCAACTAAGGTAGCCGATATTCAGGACGCCAAAGAGTGTAATGAGGCAGTGGGGCAGGGAACACTGACAAAGGAGAGTACTTGCAGGCACGGAGATGGGTTGAAGTGTGTATACTTCAACGCAAGAAGCATCAGGAATAAGGTGGGTGAACTTAAGGCATGGATCGGTACTTGGGACTACGATGTGGTGGCCATTACGGAAACTTGGATAGAAGAGGGGCAGAAATGGTTGTTTGAGGTCCCTGGTTATAGATGTTTCAATAAGATTAGAGAGGGTGGTAAAAGAGGTGGGGGGGGGGTGGCATTGTTAATTAGAGATAGTATAACAGCTGCAGAAAGGCAGTGCGAGGAGTATCAGCCTACTGAGGCAGTATGGGTTGAAGTCAGAAATAGGAAAGGAGCAGTCAGCTTGTTAGGAGTTTTCTATAGGCCCCCCAATAGTAGCAGAGATGTGGAGGAACAGATTGGGAAACAGATCTTGGAAAGGTGCAGAAGTCACAGGGTAGTAGTCATGGGTGACTTTAACTTCCCAAACATTGAGTGGAAACTCTTTCGATCAAATAGTTTGGATGGGGTGGTGTTTGTGCAGTGTGTCCAGGAAGCTTTTCTAACACAGTAAGTAGATTGTCTGACCAGAGGAGGGGCAATATTGGATTTAGTACTTGGTAATGCACCAGGGCATGTGATAGATTTGTTAGTGGGGGAGCATTTTGGAGATAGTGACCACAATTCTGTGACTTTCACTTTAGTAATGGAGAGGGATAGGTGCGTGCAACAGGGCAAGGTTTACAATTGGGGGAAGGGTAAATACGATGTTGTCAGACAAGAAATGAAGTGCATAAGTTGGGAACATAAGCTGTCAGGGAAGGACACAAGTGAAATGTGGAACTTGTTCAAGGAACAGGTACTACGTCTCCTTGATATGTATGTCCCTGTCAGGCAGGGAAGAGATGGTCGAGTGAGGGAACCATGGTTGACAAGAGAGGTTGAATGTCTTGTTAAGAGGAAAAAGGAGACTTATGTAAGGTTGAGGAAACAAGGTTCAGACAGGGCATTGGAGGGATACAAGATAGCCAGGAGGGAACTGAAGAAAGGGATTAGGAGAGCTAAGAGAGGGCATGAACAATCTTTGGCGGGTAGGATCAAGGAAAACCCCAAGGCCTTTTACACATATGTGAGAAATATGAGAATGACTAGAGCGAGGGTAGGTCCGATCAAGGACACTAGCGGGAGATTGTGTTTGAGTCTGAAGAGATAGGAGAGGTCTTGAACGAGTACTTTTCTTCTGTATTTACAAATGAGAGGGGCCATATTGTTGGAGACGACAGTGTGAAACAGACTGGTAAGCTCGAGGAAATACTTGTTAGGAAGGAAGATGTGTTGGGCATTTTGAAAAACTTGAGGATAGACAAGTCCCCCGGGCCTGACGGGATATATCCAAGGATTCTATGGGAAGCAAGAGATGAAATTGCAGAGCCGTTGGCAATGATCTTTTCGTCCTCACTGTCAACAGGGGTGGTACTAGGGGATTGGAGAGTGGCGAATGTCGTGCCCCTGTTCAAAAAAGGGAATAGGGATAACCCTGGGAATTACAGGCCAGTTAGTCTTACTTCGGTTGTAGGCAAAGTCATGGAAAGGGTACTGAAGGATAGGATTTCTGAGCATCTGGAAAGTCACTGCTTGATTAGGGATAGTCAGCACGGATTTGTGAGGGGTAGGTCTTGCCTTACAAGTCTTATTGAATTCTTTGAGGAGGTGACCAAGCATGTGGATGAAGGTAAAGCAGTGGATGTAGTGTACATGGATTTTAGTAAGGCATTTGATAAGGTTCCCCATGGTAGACTTCTGCAGAAAGTAAGGAGGCATGGGATAGTGGGAAATTTGGCCAGTTGGATAACGAACTGGCTAACTGATAGAAGTCAGAGAGTGATGGAAGATGGCAAATATTCAGCCTGCATCCCAGTTACCAGTGGCGTACCGCAGGGATCAGTTCTGGGTCCTCTGCTGTTTGTGATTTTCATTAATGACTTGGATGAGGGAGTTGAAGGGTGGGTCAGTAAATTTGCAGATGATACGAAGATTGGTGGAGTTGTGGATAGTGAGGAGGGCTGTTGTCGGCTGCAAAGAGACATAGATAGGATGCAGAGCTGGGCTGAGAAGTGGCAGATGGAGTTTAACCCTGAAAAGTGTGAGGTTGTCCAATTTGGAAGGACAAATATGAATGCGGGATACAGGGATAACGGTAGAGTTCTTGGCAATGTGGAGGAGCAGAGAGATCTTGGGGTCTATGTTCATACATCTTTGAAAGTTGCCACTCAAGTGGATAGAGTTGTAAAGAAGGCCTATGGTGTGCTAGCGTTCATTAACAGAGGGATTGAATTTAAGAGCCGAGAGGTGATGATGCAGCTGTACAAAGCTTTGGTAAGGCCATATTTGGAGTACTGTGTACAGTTCTGGTCGCCTCATTTTAGGAAGGATGTGGAAGTTTTGGAAAAGGTGCAAAGGAGATTTACCAGGATGTTGCCTGGAATGGAGAGTAGGTCTTACGAGAAAAGGTTGAGGGTGCTAGGCCTTTTCTCATTAGAACGGAGAAGGATGAGGGGTGACTTGATAGAGGTTTATAAGATGATCAGGGGAATAGATAGAGTAGACAGTCAGAGACTTTTTCCCCGGGTGGAACAAACCATTACAAGGGGACATAAATTTAAGGTGACTGGTGGAAGATTTAGGGGGGATGTCAGAGGTAGGTTCTTTACCCAGAGAGTAGTGGGGGCATGGAATGCACTGCCTTTGGAAGTAGTTGAGTCGGAAACATTAGGGACCTTCAAGCAGCTATTGGATAGGTACATGGATTACGGTAAAATGATATAGTGTAGATTTATTTGTTCTTAAGGGAAGCACGGTAGCATTGTGGATAGCACAATTGCTTCACAGCTCCTGGGTCCCAGGTTCGATTCCGGCTTGGGTCACTGTCTGTGTAGAGTCTGCACATCCTCCCTGTGTCTGCGTGGGTTTCCTCCGGGTGCTCTGGTTTCCTCCCACAGTCCAAAGATGTGCAGGTCAGGTGGATTGGCCATGATAAATTGCCCTTAGTGTCCAAAATTGCCCTTAGTGTTGGGTGGAAGTGTTGACTATGGGTAGGGTGCTCTTCCCAAGAGCTGGTGCAGACTCAATGGGCCGAATGGCCTCCTTCTGCACTGTAAATTCAATGATAATCTATGATTAATCTAGGACAAAGGTTCGGCGCAACATCGTGGGCCGAAGGGCCTGTTCTGTGCTGTATTTTACATAAGAACATAAGAACTAGGAGCAGGAGAAGGCCATCTGGCCCCTCGAGCCTGCTCCACCATTCAATGAGATCATGGCTGATCTTTTGTGGACTCAGCTCCACTTTCCGGCCCGAACACCATAACCCTGAATCCCTTTATTCTTCAAAAAACTATCTATCTTTATCTTAAAAACATTTAATGAAGGAGCCTCTACTGCTTCACTGGGCAAGGAATTCCATAGATTCACAACCCTTTGGGTGAAGAAGTTCCTCCTAAACTCAGTCCTAAATCTACTTCCCCTTATTTTGAGGCTATGCCCCCTAGTTCTGCTTTCACCCGCCAGTGGAAACAACCTGCCCGCATCTATCCTATCTATTCCCTTCATAATCTTATATGTTTCTAGAAGATCCCCCCTCATCCTTCTAAATTCCAACGAGTACAGTCCCAGTCTACTCAACCTCTCCTCGTAATCCAACCCCTTCAGCTCTGGGATTAACCTAATGAATCTCCTGCACACCCTCTAGTGCCAGTAAGTCCTTTCTCAAGTAAGGAGACCAAAACTGAACACAATACTCCAGGTGTCTCATCACTAACACCTTATACAATTGCAGCAGAACCTCCCTAGTCTTAAACTCCATCCCTCTAGCAATGAAGGACAAAATTCCATTTGCCTTCTTAATCACCTGTTGCACCTGAAAACCAACTTTTTGCGACTCATGCACTAGCACACCCAGGTCTCTCTGCACAGCAGCATGTTTTAATATTTTATCATTTAAATAATAATCCCTTTTGCTGTTATTCCTACCAAAATGGATAACCTCACATTTGTCAACATTGTATTCCATCTGCCAGACCCTAGCCCATTCACTTAGCCTATCCAAATCCCTCTGCAGACTTCCAGTATCCTCTGCACTTTTTGCTTTACCACTTATCTTAGTGTCGTCTGCAAACTTGGACACATTGCCCTTGGTCCCCAACTCCAAATCATATATGTAAATTGTGAACAGTTGTGGGCCCAACACTGATCCCTGAGGGACACCACTAGCTACTGATTGCCAACCAGAGAAATACCCATTAATCCCCACTCTTTGCTTTCTATTAATTAACCAATCCTCTATCCATGCTACTACTTTCCCCTTAATGCCATGCATCTTTTATCTTATGCAACAACCTTTTGTGTGGCACCTTGTCAAAGGCTATCTGGAAATCCAGATATACCACATCCATTGGCTCCCCGTTATCTACCGCACTGTTAATGTCCTCAAAAAATTCCACTAAATTAGTTAGGCACGACCTGCCCTTTATGAACCCATGCTGCGTCTGTCCAATGGGACAATTTCCATCCAGATGCCTCGCTACTTCTTCCTTGATGATAGATTCCAGCATCTTCCCTACTACCGAAGTAAAGCTCACTGGCCTATAATTACCCGCTTTCTGCCTACCTCCTTTTTTAAACAGTGGTGTGACGTTTGCTAATTTCCAATCCGCCGGGACCACCCCAGAGTCTAGTGAATTTTGGTAAATTATCACTAGTGCATTTGCAATTTCCCTAGCCATCTCTTTTAGCACTCTGGGATGCATTCCATCAGGTCCAGGAGACTTGTCTACCTTTAGCCCCATTAGCTTGCCCATCACTACCTCCTTGGTGATAACAATCCTCTCAAGGTCCTCACTTGTCATAGCCTCATTTCCATCAGTCACTGGGATGTTATTTGTGTCTTCTACTGTGAAGACCGACCCAAAAAACCTGTTCAGTTCCTCAGCCATTTCCTCATCTCCCATTATTAAATCTCCCTTCTCATCCTCTAAAGGACCAATATTTACCTTAGCCACTCTTTTTTGTTTTATGTATTTGTAGAAACTTTTACTATCTGTTTTTATATTCTGAGCAAGTTTACTCTCATAATCTATCTTACTCTTCTTTATAGCTTTTTTAGTAGCTTTCTGTTGCCCCCTAAAGATTTCCCAGTCCTCTAGTCGCCCACTGATCTTTGCTACTTTGTATGTTTTTTCCTTCAATTTGATACTCTCCCTTATTTCCTTAGATATACACGGTCGATTTTCCCTCTTTTTACCGTCCTTCCTTTTTGTTGGTATAAACCTTTGCTGAGCACTGTGAAAAATCACTTGGAAGGTTCTCCACTGTTCCTCAACTGTTTCACTATAAAGTCTTTGCTCCCAGTCTACCGTAGCTAGTTCTTCTCTCATCCCATTGTAATCTCCTTTGTTTAAGCACAAAACACTAGTGCTTGATTTTACCTTCTCACCCTCCATCTGTATTTTAAATTCCACCATATTGTGATCGCTCCTTCCGAGAGGATCCCTAACTCTGAGATCCTGAATCAATCCTGTCTCATTACACAGGACCAGATCTAGGACCGCTTGTTCCCTCGTAGGTTCCATTACATACTGTTCTAGGAAACTATCGCGGATACATTCTATAAACTCCTCCTCATGGCTGCCTTGATCGACCTGGTTAAACCAATCAACATGTAGATTAAAATCCCCCATGATGGGCTTCCGGTTGCGGCAGGGATGAGCTAGCCGCACGTTTCGGCGGCTCCAGCTCCGACGGAACTTCGGGCTCTTTTAAGAGCCCCAACGGGGACTTGGACGGCCGTAAACCCGGTGCGAGGCGCGAGGGAAGGGAGTCCCCACCCGAACGACGGAGGGAAAAACCGGCGGCGGCGGCTGCAGCCCGAAGAATCTGCAGCCAGAAGGTCAGAGGGAGTGGAACAAAATGGCGGCGGAGAAACCACAGGTGACATGGGGGCCTGAGCAGGACGAGGTGGTGAGACGGTGCGTGGACCTGCTGAAGAAGGAGGTAATGACCCCGTTGTTACAGGCAATTGAGGGGCTTAAAGAGACTTTAAAGACCCAGGAGACTGAACTTCGCGTGGTGGAGCAGAAGGTATCAGGTATTGAGGACGAGGTCCTGGGCCTGGCGGTCAAGACTCAGACGCACGAGGCACTTCATAAAAAGTGTGCTGATAGGATTGAGGCCCTTGAAAATGGAGCGCGAAGGAAGAACCTTCGGATACTAGGTCTCACGGAGGGTGTGGAAGGAGTGGACTGTGGAGCGTACGCAAGTAAGATGCTGAGCTCACTGATGGGTGCTGAGGCCCCTGCGGGCCCCATGGAGGAGGAGTGGGCAAATCGGATCCCAGCGAGAAGACCAAAAGCGGGAGAACCACCGAGGGCGATAGTCGTGCGATTCTACCGCCTTAAGGACAGAGAAGAGGTCCTGAGATGGGCTAAAAAGGTGCGGAGTAGCAGATGGGAGAATGCGGTGGTAAGGATCTACCAGGATTGTAGTGCGGAGGTGACGAGAAGGAGGGCGAGCTTCAACCGAGCCAAAGAGGTTTTGCACAAAAGGAAGGTGAAGTTTGGGTTGCTGCAGCCGGCAAGACTATGGGTCACGCATCAGGAGAGACACTATTATTTCGAGACGGCGGAGGAAGCATGGTCCTTCATCAATGAAGAGAAACTGGACTGGAACTGAGGGACTGATGCTGCAGGGAACTGTTATTGTTGTTATTATTGTTTTTGTTAATGGGATGGTGAAAGTTAATCGAGAAGTAAACAGGGAAGGGGGGGGACACTGGGGAAATGTGGGCGCCGGTGAGGGGGGAGAGGCGGGACATAGTCAGAGAATGGGGAAGGAGAGGGGGAGGGGAAAGGGAGCTGCGCCATAAGAGGCGGGTCAGGTAAAGGGATGTTCCCGCGCCAGAAAGAATAAGGCGGGAAAACAGGCGCAAGGCGGATGGGAGTTCCCTCACACCGGGGGGGGGCCGAGGAGCGAGCAGGAGTAGCTGGGGTCAGCTGAAGTCAGCTGACTTACGGAAGTGATATGGGGGGAGCAATCAAGCTAGAAAGGGATCTAGCGGGGGGGACGGGGACGGGGACGGGGGACACAACTGGGTTGCTGCTGCGGAAATCCAAAAGGAAATGGCTAAAGAGAGGGTGGTCGGGGGCGGAATGCGACGCTGGGGGAGCGAGCGGGAGCGCGGAGGCGGGATATGGGACTAGCCTAGAGAAGGTAATGGCTAGTCGACACGGGAGGGGGGCAGGTAGCCCCCCAGTGAGGCTGATCACGTGGAACGTGAGAGGCCTGAATGGACCGATAAAAAGGGCCCGAGCGCTCGCGCATTTGAAAGGACTAAGGGCAGACGTGGTTATGCTCCAAGAGACGCACCTAAAGGTGGCGGACCAAGTTAAGCTAAGGAAAGGATGGGTGGGACAGGTGTTCCACTCAGGACTGGACGCAAAGAACAGAGGGGTGGCCATTTTGGTGGGGAAACGGGTAGCATTTGAAGCAAAGAACATCGTAGCAGATAGTGGAGGTAGATATGTAATGGTGAGTGGTAGGCTGGAGGGAATGGAGGTCGTGTTGGTTAATGTGTATGCCCCAAATTGGGACGATGCGGGGTTCATGAGACGGATGTTGGGGCGTATTCCGGACCTGGAGGCAGGAAATTTGATTTTAGGAGGGGACTTCAATACGGTGCTGGACCCGGGGCTAGATAGATCCAGCTCAAGGACTGGAAGAAGGCCGGCAGCGGCCAAGGTACTTAAGGGGTTTATGGACCAAATGGGGGGAGTGGATCCATGGCGATTTCTTAGACCCAGGGCTAGGGAGTATTCCTTCTTCTCCCACGTCCATAAAGTGTACTCCCGGATAGATTTTTTTGTTTTAGGAAGGTCGTTGATCTCTAGGGTGGAAGAAGCTGAATACTCAGCCATAGCGGTTTCGGATCATGCCCCACATTGGGTGGACCTGGAAGTAGGAGAGGACAGGGAGCAGAGAACACTCTGGCGATTAGATGTGGGACTGATGGCGGATGAAGGAGTGTGTGCAAGAGTGAGGGGGTGTATCGAGAGATACCTGGAGATCAATGACGACGGCGAGGTCCCTGTGGGAGTGGTCTGAGAAGCACTAAAAGCGGTGGTCAGAGGAGAGCTGATTTCTATTGGGGCCCACAAAAGGAAAACAGAGGCCAAGGAAAGGGATAGATTACTGGGGGAGATTTTAAGGGTGGACAGGGAATTTGCAGAGACCCCGGAGGAGGAGCTGTACAGGGAGAGGAGACGACTCCAGACCGAGTTTGACCTTCTGACCACCAGAAAGGCGGAGGTACTGTGGAGGAAGGCACAGGGGAGGAGGTATGAATATGGGGAAAAGGCTAGTCGCCTGTTGGCGCACCAACTGCGAAAGAGGGCAGCAGCGAGGGAGATAGGAGGAATTAGGGATGAAAGGGGAGACACTGTGCGAAGGGCAGGAAAGATAAATGAGGTGTTTAAGACCTTTTATGAAGAACTGTATAGGTCTCAGCCCCCAGAGGGGGAGGAGGGGATGCGGCAGTTCCTGGACCAGTTGAGGTTCCCGAAAGTGGAGGAGCAGGCGGTGGCAGGCCTGGGGGCGCCGATTGAGGTGGACGAGGTTATTAAGGGACTGGGAAGCATGCAAGCAGGGAAGGCCCCGGGGCCGGACGGGTTCCCGGTGGAATTCTACAGAAAATATGTGGACTTGTTGGCCCCGTTATTGGCGAGGACGTTCAATGAGGCCAGGGAAGGGGGGACACTACCCCCGACAATGTCGGAGGCGACGATATCGCTAATTTTGAAGAGGGACAAAGATCCGATGCAGTGTGGGTCCTATAGACCTATTTCACTATTGAACGTGGACGCCAAACTGCTAGCAAAGGTGCTGGCATCGAGGATAGAGGACTGTGTCCCAGGGGTGGTGCACGAAGACCAGACAGGGTTCATAAAAGGGAGACAATTGAATGTTAACGTGCGACGGCTATTAGGGGTGATAATGATGCCCTCAGTGGAGGGGGAGGCAGAGATAGTGGCGGTAATGGACGCAGAGAAGGCATTTGATAGGGTGGAGTGGGAGTATTTATGGGAAGTGTTAAGGAGGTTTGGGAACGGATTTATTCGCTGGGTTAGACTACTTTATGGGGCACCGACGGCAAGCGTAGTTACAGGTCGACATAGATCGGAGTATTTCCGATTATATAGGGGAACAAGACAGGGATGCCCGCTGTCTCCATTGTTGTTTGCGCTGGCAATTAAACCTCTGGCCATGGCGCTGAGAGACTCCAGGAAATGGAGAGGGGTGACTAGAGGGGGAGAAGAACACCGAGTCTCGTTATACGCGGATGACCTATTGCTATACGTGTCGGACCCAGCGGGGGGGATGATAGAGGTTATGCGAATCTTGAGGAGGTTCGGGGAATTTTCGGGGTATAGGTTAAACATGGGGAAGAGTGAATTATATGTGATACATCCAGGGGACCAGAGTAGAGAGATAGAAGGCTTACCGCTAAGGAAAGTGGAAAGAAACTTCTGATACTTGGGGATTCAGATCGCTAGGAGCTGGGGAACCATGCACAGACTTAATCTGACACGGCTGGTAGAACAAATGGAGGAGGACTTTAAGAGGTGGGACATGCAGCCTTTATCGCTGGCGGGCAGGGTGCAAGCAATTAAGATGATGGTCCTCCCGAGGTTCTTATTTGTATTTCAATGTCTCCCTATTTTAATCACCAGGACCTTTTTTAATAAAATAGATAGGAGCATTACGAGCTTTGTATGGGCAGGGAAAGTTCCGAGAGTAAGGAGGGGGTTCCTTCAGCGCAGTAGGGACAGAGGAGGACTGGCACTACCGATCTTGGGAGATTATTATTGGGCCGCCAATGTGGCAATGATACGTAGATGGATGATGGAGGGTGAGGGAGCGGCGTGGAAAAGGCTGGAGAGAAGGTCCTGTAAAGGGACGAGTCTAGAGGCGCTGGTGACGGCGCCGCTACCGTTCTCACCGAAAAAGTACACCATGAACCCGGTGGTGGTGGCAACACTGAACATATGGGGACAGTGGAGGCGACAGAGAGGGGTGCGGGGAGCCCTGGTGGGGTCCCCTATCAGGAACAACCATAGGTTTGCCCCAGGAAGAATGGATGGAGGATTTCAAAGCTGGTACCAGTTGGGAATTAGGAAGGTGGGAGATTTATTCATAGATGGGACTTTTGCAAGCTTGGGAGCACTGGAGGAAAATTCCCGGGGGAATTTCTTGAGATATATGCAGGTGAGGGCATTTACTAGACAACAGGTGAGGGAATTTCCGCGGCTCCCGACACAGGGGATACAGGACAGGGTGCTTTCAGGGGTGTGGGTCGGAGAGGGCAAGGTGTCAGAGATTTATAGTGAGATGAGGGAAGAGGGGGAGGAGTCGGTGGGCGAACTAAAAAGAAAGTGGGAAGAAGAATTAGGGGAGGAGATAGAGGAGGGTATGTGGGCTGATGCCCTAAGCAGGGTAAATTCCTCTTCCTCATGCGCCAGGCTTAGCCTGATTCAATTTAAGGTGTGACATAGAGCACACATAACGGGGGCAAGATTGAGCAGGTTCTTTGGAGTGGAGGACAAATGTGGGAGGTGTGGCGGGAACCCGGCAAACCACGCACATATGTTTTGGGCGTGCCCGGCACTGGAAGGGTATTGGAAGGGAGTGACGGGAGTGATTTCGCAGGTGGTGAAGGCCCGGGTCAAACCAGGCTGGGGGTTAGCTCTATTTGGAGTTGCGGAAGAGCCGGGAGTGCAGGAGGCGAAAGAGGCCGATGTCGTGGCCTTTGCGTCCCTAGTAGCCCGGCGTAGGATTTTACTCATGTGGAAGGAAGCGAAACCCCCCGGACTGGAGGCCTGGATAAACGATATGACAGGGTTCATAAAACCGGAGCAGAGGAAGTTTGCCCTGAGAGGATCGGCTCAAGGGTTCACCAGGCGGTGGCAGCCATTTCTCGACTACCTAGGGGAACGTTAGAGGGAAGACGGATGACCAGCAGCAGCAACCCAGGGGGGAGGAGGCTCAGTTGAGTATAGGTCAATAGAGTACGAGGTTTTGTTACTTGTATATTATTATTATTATTATTGTTAAAAAGTTAAAAAATTTGTGTTTTGTTACTGTTATCGTTTCGCTTGTTTTGTAAGCGGGAAAAATGTTGCTCAGGGAAAAAAATTTCAATAAAATATATTTTTTTTAAAAAGGAAAAAAAAATAAAATCCCCCATGATAAATGCTGTACCATTTCTACATGCATCTGTTATTTCTTTGTTTATTGCCTGCCCCACCATAATGTTACTATTTGGTGGCCTATAGATTACTCCTATCAGTGACTTTTTCGCCTTACTATTCCTGATTTCCACCCAAATGGTTTCAACCTTATCCTCCATAGCACCGATGTCATCCCTTACTGTTGCCCGGATGTCATCCTTAAATAACAGAGCTACACCACCTCCCTTACCATCCACTCTGTCCTTCCGAAAAGTTTGATACCCTCGGATATTTAACTCCCAGTCGTGACCATCCTTTAACCATGTTTCAGTAATGGCCACTAAATCATAGTCATTCACGATGATTTGCGCCATCAACTCATTTACCTTATTCCGAATACTACGAGCATTCAGGTAAAGTACACTTATGTTGGCTTTTTTACCTCTGTTCTGAATCTTAACACCTCGATCAGTAACCTCTCCTAAGTTATATTTCCTCTTAACCTTTCTCCTAATTTTCCTTGTCGTCGAACCCATATCTTCATGTAACAACCTGCCGCGTCACTTACCATTAATGTTTTCACTTCCCGTTTTATTTCTTTTAGTATTCCTGATCCTATTCACTGAGCTCCCCTCAGTCACTGTACCTTGTACTGTCGCCCTTTTTGATTTTTGACTATGGCTTCTCTGCCTTACACTTTCCCCCTTACTGCCTTTTATTTCTGTCCCTGTTTTACTACTTTCCAACTTCCTGCATCGGTTCCCATCCCCCTGCCACATTAGTTTAAACTCCCCCCAACAGCTCTAGCAAACACCCCCCCCCTAGGACATCGGTTCCAGTCCTGCCCAGGTGCAGACCGTCCGGTTTGTACTGGTCCCACCTCCCCCAGAACCGGTTCCAATGTCCCAGGAATTTGAATCCCTCCCTCTTGCACCATCTCTCGAGCCACGTATTCATCCTCTCTATCCTGACATTCCTACTCTGACTAGCTCGGCAAATTATCAGCCCATTTGACCATCCCGTCTATATCTTCCTGTAACCCAAGACACTGAATCTCACTGTTAACCACTCAGTCAATCTTTGTGTCATCCGCAAACTTATTGATCCTACCACCCACATAGTCAACTATGTCATTTACATAAGTGACAAACAATAGGGGGCCCAGCATGGATCCCTGTGCTCCGCCACTGGCCACTGGTTTCCAGACACTAAAGTAGCCGTCTATCATCACCCTCTGTCTCCTACCGCTGAGCCAATTATGAACGTACCTTATCAAATCACCCTGTACCCTCTGTGCATTTGCCTTCTTTTTTTCCCCTAAAAGTTTAGAGTACCCAATTAATTTTTTTCCAATTAAGGGGCAATTTAGTGTGGCCAATCCACCAAACCTACATATCTTTGGATTGTGGGGGTGAAACCCACGCAGACACGGGGAGAATGTGCAAACTCCACACGGACAGTGGCCCAGGGCTAGAATTCGAACTCGAGTCCTCAGCGCTGTAGGCAGCAGTGCTAACCACGGTGTCACGTGCTGTCATGCATTTTCCTTCTGAATAAGTCTCCCATGGGGCAGCACGGTGGCGCAGTGGTTAGTACATTATACAATTCCAGATCATAGTGTAGATATTTTCAATGATCAACAACCAATAACATCAACTTTTACCATTTAGCTTTTCATTTATTATTTTCCCTGGTATCATTGCTTTATATCTGTTGACCCCAAATTTTATTTTCCATTTCTCAGTCCACATTTTCTAATCTATCAATATCCCTTTGCATATGATCAACTGGTTTATTAGCAACTTGTCCCCCTACACTGCAATCATTGACAAATACAGACAAGTTACAGCTCAGGAGAGACAAATACTGATTTTGTAATTAGGCTCAAGAATAGACTAGGTTACATGGCAAGTGTTTGGTAAATTGATACCTTTAGAGCCCGGGGCAAGTGCAGAACGTTTTATCGCATAGGTTTTCAGGCACCTCTCAAAGGTATCATCCCAGAGAACAACAACTCCATCTTTTCCACCAGTCACAAATCCCTATAGAACGAAGATCAAATTAGCATTTAAAAATGGACAATAATATATTTTTTAACAATCTGAGTGTTGATCCTAAATGACTCAAAAAGATCTCATGCCTTTGAGAACATTTTCCTGTCAGCACAGTTGGTTTCATACATCATTGTTTAATAATACTAACAATCTAGCAGGACAGTTTAACTTAGTTTTGCAATTGCGTGTTTCTGAACTTTGTAAAATAGACAGAAATAGGCTACCCAATATATGCATTATTCTAGTAGTATTATACATCTAGCATGTTCCACTCTTCGAAATAGCTAATTAAATATGTTGTGAAGAGCAAGGCACTGATCAAATATTCATACATTAAAATATGTGCAAAATGTAAAAAGATATCAGGCGCGATCTACCGGCCGCGATACACCCCCATTTGGGCGAACGGGGGTGCAGCGCGGCCGGTTGATGCCAGGAGATCCCTCTTCCGGGATTTACACGGTTCGCCACACCTCATGAGATCTAATGGGATCTTGTGAGACATCACGATCTGAATCCCACCCATTGCTGGCGGGATCAGTATTTGGCAAATCTGCGTATTAAAGTGAGGCAGCTAGTCTCATTCTAATATGCGTTCGCCTAATCTCCCGAGTTCCTGGGATCTAACTCCTTCACGTCAGGGACCATAGGGGAGCATCGTTCAGTAGTGGTTCCCACACACGGGGACCAGATGGAACGGCATTTGGGGGTGGGGGGTTGCCCAGGGGATTGAAGGCCTCCAGTTGGTTGCCCTTTGGGAAGGGCAGCAACCTGGCACTGCTGGTGCCACCTGGGCACCTTGACACTGCCAGCCTAACATCCTGGCAATGCCACTTGAGTGCCAGCCTGGCACTGCCCAGGTGTCACTGCCAGGCTGCCAAACCCTCCCCGAGGATCCCTTTGTAGGTGAGCTAGGGCTTTGAGGGGACCGGGGGTCACGTTGGGGGGCAAAAGATCAGAACGCCATTTAAAAATGGTGTCCTGATCTCCTCCTGCACTGAGGAGTTTTGACGAACTAAGCTCCTCACTGCAGGAAAGAGGACTAAGTGTGGCCTCTGTGGGTCATTTTTCACTGAGGCCCCGGAAGATAGCATGGTCTTTATTCAATGTTGCGAGCGCCTGGAAACATCCAGCTAAATGCACTCGACACAGGACTCTGTTGCAATTCGATTAGATCGCGCCCAATATCTTACAAAGCAGAGGGAAAAGAGAAAAAGAAACTAGTTTGCATTTATACAACATCTCCACAACCTTGGGACATCCCAGACAATCTTTATTTTAATGACATTTGTTGAGGAATGAACGCTGGCCAGAGCTCGGAGAGAACGTCCCTGCACTTCTTCAAAAAGTAAAATGAAATCTCTTACATCCATCAGAGAGCAGACGGGTCCTCATGGTGTCTTATTAGATAGGTGAGGTTTGAACCCACAACTTTTTGATTCAATGGCAGGAGTGCTAAGACTGAGGTGCATTAACATCGAATAACCTTATGACTCTACAGTAAGTAATTATACAATATCTTGAATGTAGAAAAATGCCCGAGACAATTCACAGAAACATTGTAAAGACAAAAATTTACTCTAAGGAAGATGATATTAGGATACTGGGAGCCAATGTATTTCAGAGAGCGCAAAGGTGATAGATGAATGGGATTGTTGTGAAGGGATAAAAGCACGAGAGTTTTGGATGAGTGGAAGTTTACTGGCGGGTGGAGGGTAGAAGTGTGGCAATGAAAAGGAAATGGCTGAGCTTTAATTTGAAAATGAAATCAGCCACTTGTCTCCCAGATGCTGTTTTTAAATTCAATTGTGATAATAAATTGAGAAAGTGATGATTGTTTATAGAATTCCAAAAGAAAGGCATTAGTTAGGTGACAAATGATTGTTAGATCTTACATTACATTGCTAGCATAACAGATGAGTACATTGGAGAATTGGCTAAAAAACATACAATACTTATAAAAATATAATTTAAAAGCCCTGTTTCTATCACGTATAGTCTTGTAACTGAAGGCTTATTTAAGCTTGAATACTTACTTTCTCTAGAGCATGCATGCTGAAAATTGGACCATCATGGGCTTTGATTCTCTTAATAATGAACATATCTTTCCATATATAGACATCACCAGTTGATGTGCCCGAGAAAACCATCTCATCCGTCCAACCATATACTACACACATTATGGTTTCTGTCTTCCTCAGGGTTCCAAAACAGCCTTTTCTTCCAGTCAATCCTCCACCTTGTAGAGTAAATTTATAAATATGATTAGACAATTTAAGAACTTGCATTACCTAATGGACAATCAGAAAGCTGCTTTAAGACCATGTGAAAAGTACATATTTAAAAACTGCTCATGCTCAGTATCTTGCAATTTCTGTGGAAAGGAGACTGATCCTACTAGTCCAGGGCTATAACACCCTGAAGGAGTACCTTTGCCTCGAGAAGCTGAAATTAGGAAAAAGCTAGGGGTGCATGGTGGCACAGTGGTTAGCACTACTGCCTCACAACGCCAGGGACCCGGGTTCAATTCCAGTCCTTGGGTGACTGTGTGGTGTTTGCACTTTCTCCCCGTGTCTGAGTGCGTTTCCCCGGGTGCTCCGGTTCCCTCCCACAGTCTGAAGATGTGCAGGGTAGGTGGACCACGCTAAATTTCCCCTTAGTGTCCAAAGGTCTGTAGGTTAAGTGGGGTTACGGGGATAGGGTGGGGGAGTGGGCCTAGGGAGGGTGCTCTTTCAGATTGTCGGTACAGACCCAGTGGGCCAAATGGTCTCCTTTTGCATTGTAGAAATTCTATTCGAACATTAAAAATGTTTTTACATTAATATAAAAATTATGGTTACTGAGAGCAAGGGGATTCTGCTTGAACTTGTAAATTTACATGTCACTGCCCACAGTATACTGTGTCCACAAATATTCCCAAAACTCTTAGAAAACCTACAGCAAAGTGGAAAACTATTAAAACACAAGCCATCAATTGAAAAATACAGGTGTAAAAATAACAGAATTTATTGTCCTACCTGCTCGCTGCCAGAACTTGATGTGTTTTATCCCAGCTGTCACTAACTTGTCTGGTATATAGGGATTCAATTTGACAACAAAAATCTTCTCTGCACTTCCTCTAAAGAAACAGTTTTGATATTTACTTCATTGTTTCTTTTCACAACCAAATCACTTAGAAAATAATCAATATTAGCAAATGAAAATACTTGGTATAAAATTAATTTGCCATTGTAACAGAAAGGCAATTTAAGTATTTGGCCGTATTGGTGCGTGGAAATGTGTCAATGGTGAACTTCAGTGCCACCCTAAAACTGAACAAGATATCCAAGTAAATACTTTCATTTGCCGAATTACAGAATTTACTGCAGTGAACGCAGAATAATTTGCAACAAAAAAAATTCACAATGGACAGATTTCAAGAGGGATATCATTAGAAAATGCTGCAGTTTCTCAGCAGATCAGGCTGCATTACCTTAGAATGCAACAGAGGGCGCAATTCTCCCAGAACATTTCAAGAGTGGTCTCCTGCAGGAAATGAGGTGAGATTCCCTCCGGGTGGATCTGCACAATCCAGATTGAAATCCACCTACATTTGGAAATCTTTATGGAGGTTCAGGTGAATTGGGACTCACACTAACTTTTATTGTTGGGAGGAGGTTGCCCTCTCTGTGTGGGATCACATTTTCTCTGGGTGGGGGGGTGTGAGGGACCCTCAAGCTCATGGGATAAAATAGATTAAAAAAAGAATGTGTACCTCTGTATTTTGGGAAAGAAAACAAGTGGAATCTAGGGACGAGGGCGAAACTACACAATCACTAGGAAGTTATGGGCAGCACGGTAGCACAGTGGTTAGCATTGTTGCTTCACAGCACCAGGGACCCAGGTTCGATTCCCGGCTTGATTCTCTATCTGTGCGGAGTCTGTACGTTCTCCCCATGTCTGCGTGGATTTCCTCCAGGTGCTCCGGTTTCCTCCCACAAGTCCCGAAATACGTGCTTGTTAGGTGAATTGGACATTCTGAATTCTCTCTCAGTGTATCCAAACAAGCGCCGTAGTGTGGCGAATAGGGGCTTTTCAAAGTGACTTAATTGCAGTGTTAATGTAAACGTACTTGTGACACTAATAAATATTATTATTATGCCTCCACCGAGATTCCCAACGGCCGTTACACTTCGCGAGAGCTAACCAGATCTCGCGAGATGTCGCGAACTGGGTTCTGCTCACAATGAATTAAAAAACCCACTTAGCCGTGTTTGCGCTGCATCTAATGGCCACTCGAGCACCTTGGTACTAACAGCCTTGAATGGGGGCCAGGCAGAACGGTACCGGGGGAGGTCTCCCGGGTGATCGGAGGCCCTGGGGGGGTCTGCCTCTGGGCAGGGTGGCACCCTAGTACTGCTGATCCCACCCGGGCACCTTGGTACGATCAGCCTGGCACCTTGGTACTGGTAGCCTTGCACCATGGCAATGCCACCTTGGCACTACCAACCAGGTGCCAGCCTGGCCACTGCCATGGTCCAAAGGTGGCACTGCCAGGTTGGAAGGGGAACTGCCAAGGTGCCAGGCAGGCATTTTGACTGTGCCGGGATCGGGCCTTTGGGTGCCCTGTCTATGTGAGGTGAGGTGCTGGGGGCGGGGGTTTAGGGGAACCCCAGCAGGTGAGTTGGGGTGTTGGAATGGTCCTGGGGTTGCATCAGGGAGTCAACTGATTTAAAAATGGCGTCCTGATATCTTCCTGCACTGAGGATCTCTGCTTGCCTGCTTGCAGGAAATGGCATTCAGTGAGGCATTGAGGGCGTTCTCCACCGGTGCACGAAAAACAACAGAGTGCTTTTAAAAAGCGGGGTTGTCCCCGGCGCTTGAACTGGCTATCTTACTTGATTAGATCGTGTCCCAAGTGTGGGATTGACTGGCTAGAAACTCCCCGAGCCCCCAAGAAATGATTTAAGCGTGACTGAATACAGGTCCAGATCTCATCCAAAAATCCGCAGGAAACACTGTGGTAGACACCACTAGTGGTATATTGTATGTATTACGGCACTGAGCGTATATTACAGGTACGACTACGACGGTAAATCCCTGCCTGCTGGCTCGGCCCAGCAGGCGGCGTATAAAAGTGTATGCTCTCCTGCGCTGATTTCATTCTGGTTCCAGCTGCGGGAGGCACAACATCTTGTGCAATAAAGCCTCGATTGTTTCACCATTCTCGTCTCGTGGTAATTGACGGTACATCAATTTATTTCACAAGATTTTAAAAGGTGGATCTCCTAATCAAGCCTGATCGCCTGCAGCTGAGCCCTCACGCAGCCAACGCCACGTTTACCTTCGACCACTGGCTAGCCTGCTTCGAAGGCTACCTCAGAGCAGCCACTGAAGAACCCTCGGACTCACAGAAGCTCCAAGACCTCTACTCGCGGGTGAGCCCTGAAATTTTCCCCCTCATCCGGGATGCGCCCACCTACTCAGAAGCAATGACGCTCCTAAAGGGACATTACGTTAAACCAGTGAACCAAGTGTATGCCAGGCACCTCCTGGCCACGAGACGGCAACTCCCCGGGGAGACTCTGGATGATTTCTTGCGGGCCCTACAGATCCTCGGTAGGAACTGTGACTGCCAGGCAGTTTCGGCAGTCCAACACACCAAACTTTTAATCAGAGACGCTTATGTCACGGGCATGCAGTCTACGTACGTTCGCCAGTAACTACTGGAAGGGCGTAAGCTCGATCCTGCGGAGACTAGGCAGATTTCAAATTCACTAGAAGTGGCCTCCCGTAACCTGGAGTCCTACACCCCTGACCGCGTGGCACCCTTGTGGGCATCACCAGCTGCCGACTCCAGTTCACCGCAAGCCTGCGCCGCGCGGCAGCCAGCCAACTCGGGGGGGCCCCAAGTGTTATTTTTGTGGACAAAGCAAACACCCAAGGCAGTGCTGCCCGGCGCGGAGCGCGACCTGCAACGGGTGTGGGAAGAAAGGGCACTTTGTTTCTGTTTGCCAGGCCCGGTCGGTCGCCGCTGTTTCCAGGCCCGGCATTACTACACCCCGCACGTGCGACCCAGGGGCGCCGTCATCTTCTCCTCCGCAAGCCACGTGCGGCCTGTGGGCGCCGCCATCTTCCCCACCGCAAGCCACGTGCGGCCCGTGGCGCCGCCATCTTTGGCGCCATTTTAGACCGCGCCTCAGGACCGCGGCTCGTCTGGCCGTTCGCCGCCTACTGCTACCTCCGCCACCACTGATCAGCCCGGGACCTCCCAACATCTTCCGCAGCTCGCCTCCATCACCCAGGATCAGTCTTGGCCCTGCAACCTCGCGACCGCTACGACGACGGTGAAGATCAACGGGCACGAGACGACCTGCCTCTTTGACTCCGGGAGCACAGAGAGTTTCATCCACCCCACTACGGTAAGGCGCTGCTCCCTCCCGGTACACCCAGTCACCCAGAAAATCTACCTGGCCTCCAGATCCCATTCCGTTGAAATCCGGGGGTATCGTGACCCTCACCATCCAGGGCGTAGAGTTCAGCAACTTCAGGCTCTACGTCCACCCCCACCTCTGCGCTGCCCCGTTGCTCGGCCTGGATTTTCAATGCCATCTCCAAAGCCTTACTTTGAAATTCGGCGGGCCCCTGCCCCCCCTCACCGTCTGTGGCCTCACGACACTTAAGGTCGATCCATCTTCACTGTTTGCGAACCTCACCCCGGACTGCAAACCCGTCGCCACTAGGAGCAGATGGTACAGTGCCCAGGATAGGACCTTCATCAGGTCGGAGGTCCAACGGCTTCTGCGGGAGGGGATCATTGAGGCCAGTAACAGCCCCTGGAGAGCTCAAGTAGTGGTGGTGAAGACTGGGGAGAAGCACAGGATGGTCATTGACTAGTCAGACCATCAACCGGTACACGCAGTTCGACGTGTACCCCCTCCCACGCATATCTGACATGGTCAATCAGATTGCGCAGTATCGAGTCTTCTCTACAGTTGACTTGAAGTCCGCCTACCACCAGCTCCCCATCCACCCGGAGGACTGCCAATACACTGCGTTCGAAGCAGATGACCGCCTCTATCACTTCCTCAGAGTTCCCTTCAGCGTCACCAATGGAGTCGCGGTCTTCCAGCACGAGATGGACCGAATGGTTGACCAGTACGGGCTGCGGGCCACCTGCCCGTATCTAGATTACTATCTGCGGCCACGATCAGCAGGACCATGACGCAAACCTCCAAAAATTTCTCCATACCGCCAAACTCCATAATCTCACATACAATAAGGAGAAATGCGTATACAAAATCCCGTAATTATAGGTGGAGAGCTCGATTCTCCACCGCAAAATTTTATCATTTTTGATCTTGCCCCGCTGCGTGTTGTTGAACATGAAGACTACTGACCGTTGGTCAGTGAGGAGAGTGAATCTCCTGCCGGCCAGGTAATGCCTCCAATGCCGCACAGCTTCAACGATAGCCTGGGCCTCTTTTTCGACGGATGAGTGCCGAATTTCAGAGGCATGAAGGGTGCGGGAAAAGAACGCCGCGGGTCTGCCTGCCTGATTGAGGGTGGCGGCAAGGGCGACATCTGATGCGTCGCTTTCTACTTGAAAGGGCAGTGTCTTGTCTACTGCGTGCATCCCTGCCTTGGCTGCATCGGCTCTGATACGGGCGAAGGCCTGTTGTGCCTCGGCCATGAGGGGGAACTGGGTGGACTGCATGAGTGGGCGAGCCTTGTCCGCATAGTTTGGGACCCACTGAGCGTAGTACGAAAAGAACCCCAGGCAGCTTTTGAGGGCCTTGGGGCAGTGGGGGAGGGGAAGCTCCATGAGGGGGCGCATGAGGTCGGGATCGAGCCCCAGGACTCTGTTCTGGACCACATAGCCGAGGATGGCTAAGCGGGTAATGCTGAACACACACTTCTCTTTGTTATAAGGCTGAGGAGAGTGGCGGTGCGGAGAAATTTAGCGAGGTTGGCATCGTGGTCCTGCTGGTCATGGCCGCGGATGGTGACATTGTCTAGGTACGGGAACGTGGCCCGCAAACCGTACCGGTCGACCATTCGGTCCATCTCCCTTTGGAAGACCGAGACCCCATTAGTGACGCCAAAGGGAACCCTAAGAAAATGGTAGAGACGACCATCCGCCTCGAAGGCCATGTATGGGCGGTCGGATTTACGGATGGGGAGCTGGTGGTAGGCGGATTTTAGGTCAATCGTTGAGAAGACCCGGTACTGCGCAATCTGATTGACCATATCAGATATGCGTGGGAGTGGGTACGCGTCGAGCTGCATGTACCGATTCATGGGCTGGCTGTAGTCCACGACCATTCGGTGTTTCTCCCCAGTTTTAACAACTACCACTTGGGCTCTCCAGGGGCTGTTGCTTGGCTCGATTACACTGTAATCTCTGTGGGATCCAGACGCAGAACTCCTTTGTTCTCCTTTGAAGAATGAACATGTGACGCTTCAAGGTAAGTGTAACAGTTGTCATTCTTCTCACTGCCCATCTGGACTGCTCTTAAGCTTCCATACTATGGTATTTTTTTTGAGGGGGCTTGGGTCTGTGTGTGTGGGGCATTCCCTTTAGGCAGGGGTCCCTGTGAGGGGTCTCCCTATTACAGGGGTTCCTGGGGGATGGGTTTCACTATTACAGGGGACCCGGGGTGGTGGGGGACGTTTGGGTCAGGTCACTCCTGTAATTTGTGGCAGGGGAGGTAATCCGGGAGTGGGGGGCAGCTGTGCAGTTCGGGGCGGCCGGCCGTCAGACCTCGCTATCGGGCCGCAAGTTTAAAATGGGTACATTTTCATGGCATGGTGTACTGAATTGTTTGCCGGTTTGCGCACCCAGGGGGATGGTACACCAGTTGTAATTCATCTCCGGCGGGAGATTGTGGTCTCCCAAACGGAGCATCCAACCCGAGGTCAATTGGACAGGTCAGGGTCACAAGAAACTCAGGAACATGCCTGTGGACTGAAGTGAGGTGTTCCACAAAGCAGTCATGCTACTGCTCTGCTTTACTCTTACTCTGACCGAAGCCTACTCCACTATTCCGAAGAATCACCTGCTAATGCTCGCATTCCAAGCATTGTCTGGCAGCTTTGAATTTGTCTATATATTTGTTTCTGGAACATACCTCTTCATTCACCTGAGGAAGGAGCAGCGCTCCGAAAGCTAGTGACATCGAAACAAACCTGCTGGACTTTAACCTGGTGTTGTAAGACTTCGTACTGTGCTCACCCCAGTCCAACGCCGGCATCTCCACATCATTCCGAAGAAGACCAAAGTAAACTCGAGGAACAGTGGCTCATCTTTCAGTGTCAATGTTGAGTTCACCAATTTCAGATCATAACCTCTGCCCTCATTTCTTTCATACAAAAGCTGTTGATGATGATTCAGCAATTCCCATTTTCTCCTGAGTAAGACCCATCTTTCGTTTCTTTATCTGTTCCACTGCCATCTCCCTTTGCCTTGCACCAGCATCTCCCCATTTAACACCTGCTGCATGCCACGTATCACAGGCCTTCCTGTTTGTTCTTCTATCACCATCATCTCAACCATTTCTTTGTCTCTCTAACCGTATCAATTCTCACAAAAGGTCATCAATCTAAAATGTTTTTAAAAAAAATATTTTTATTCTCCATTTTCACGTTTTCTTCAGAATTTACACCCCACCAACAAACAGTAAACGGTAACAAATACAATGTCAATCCCCCTACCAACAACAGCGATCCCATCCTCCCACCACCCCAAACAACAGCTCACCTGGCAATATAAGCATCAAAGAAAACAAACCCGCCCAAGGTGGGAAAAGAAAGGAAAAAAGAAAAGGAATCAGGAATCGCCTCTGGTCACCATTGACATATATAGTCCACCCCCCAACACTCCCCCCCTAATATTCAATGCCATCCAATCCCCGAAAGAGTACCGTGAATGACACCCATAAATTGTAGACACCACTCTCCCCCACCCGCCCTCCCAGACTCCTCCCCTCCACTTCCTCTTGTAAACTCCTCCCCCCAACTTTTCATCCCGGCTAGACTCACCGAAACCTGTTCTACCAGGCTCCAATGGCCGCAGCCCCTCCCCCACCTCACTCCCGTTCACTGGCCGGCTTAAACCGGCCAGCAGGAGGCCCCGCCCAGGTCTCCTTCCCCCTTGCCCGGTCCCAGGAAAACCAAGAAATCTCCTTCAGCACACAACCCCCGCATACACACCCAAGCACCAAAGAACCATCATTGCAAATGAAAGACCCGTTTCTTCCCTTGTCCAAATATATATAGTGTCGACTCATTTAGTACATACACCAACACGCAGTTGTAGCACAATCAATCACTCACGAGACGAGATGAGATGGAGTCGAACGATGGCTTTATTACGCAGACTTGTTCCCCAGCAGCACAGTTACAGAATGCGGCTGCTGGGAGAACCCGGGCTCTTATACTCCGCCTTGCTGGGTGGAGCCAGCAGGCGGCCTGATCCAGTCGGGATCCAGTGTCTATCTACCAAAAGCCTCTCGGCATCCCAAGGTACCTAATACCCCTAATACATACCACCACATTCACCCCTTGTTAAAAAGGAACCCGGCGGGGTAGTGGGCCGTATGATGGTAGGGGTTTCCAGAGTCGGTACCTAGGATGCCGCTAACACGGCGGCTATGCTCCGATACTAACTACTTACAATGCCGCTTTTACTGGGCAACCAAACCAAGTCCTGGGATACTGAAGTCCTGCTTCAGTATCCCAATTCAGGGCTGGGGGAAGGACCGATCCACCCTGGAAGGGGGCGGCTGTGGGGTGGGCCGGCGGGAGGGAGGCGGCGATCGGTGTTGGGGGGCTGTGCGTGGCTCCAGAGGGGGTCACTGGTGTTGAGGGGGTGTGCGGGGCTCTGGCGGGTGCCAGGTCCCGCAGGGAGACCGTGTCCTGTCGGCCGTCGGGGTACGCCATGCAGGCGTATTGAGGGAGATGAACCCTCTCGACCAACGTGTCCGATTTGTGCGTCCGCACATGCTTTCGGAGCAGGATGGGTCCCGGGGCTGCCAGCCAAGTCGGAAGTGACGTTCCAGAGGAGGACTTCCTAGGGAAGACAAGGAGGCGTTCGTGAGGTGTTTGATTCGTTGTTGTACACAGCAGCGATCGGATGGAGTGGAGGGCGTCCGGGAGGACTTCCTGCCAGCGGGAAACTGGGAGACCTCTGGACCGTAGGGCCAGTAGGACGGTCTTCCAGACCGTTCCGTTCTCCCTCTCTACCTGACCGTTGCCCCGGGGGTTGTAACTGGTCGTCCTGCTCGAGGCGATGCCCTTGCTGAGCAGGAATTGACGCAGTTCGTCGCTCATGAAGGAGGACCCCCTATCGCTATGTATGTAGGCGGGGAAACCGAACAGTGTAAAGATGGTGCCGAGGGCTCGAATGACCGTGGCTGCGGTCATTTCGGGACAGGGGATGGCGAAAGGGAACCGGGAGTATTCGTCAATCGCGTTGAGGAAGTATGTGTTGCAGTCGGTGGAGGGGAGGGGGCCTTTGAAGTCCAGGCTGAGGCGCTCAAAGGGACGGGAAGCCTTTATCAGGTGCGCTTTATCTGGCCGGTAGAAATGCGCAGATTTGGCAGTTCCTGGTGGCGGTCCTGACCTCCTCGATGGAGTAGGGCAGGTTACGGGTCTTCACGAAGTGATAGAACCGAGTGACCCTAGGGTGGCAGAGGTCCTCGTGGGGGATTCGGAGACGGTCCACTTGTGCGTTGGCACACGTGCCGTGGGATAGGGCATCGGAAGACTCGTTCAGCTTTCTGGGACGATACAAGATCTCATAGTTATAGGTGGAGAGTTCGATCCTCCACCACAAGATCTTGTCGTTCTTGATCTTGCCCCGCTGTGCATTATCGAATATGAAGGCAACCGACCGTTGGTCAGTGAGGAGAGTGAATTCTCCTCCCGGCCAGGTAATGCCTCCAATGCCGCACAGCTTCCACTATGGCCTGGTCCTCCTTTTCCACTGGAGTAGCGGATTTCTGAAGCGTGGAGGGTACGTGAAAAAAAGGCCACGGGTCTGCCCGCTTGGTTGAGGGTGGCCGCCAGAGCTATGTCAGCATCGCTCTCGATCTCGTCGATTGCGTGCATCATGGCCTTTGCGATATCCGCTTTGATGCGGCTGAAGGCCTGGCGGGCCTCTGTCGACAGGGGGAAAACCGTGGACTGGATTAGCGGACGGGCCTTGTCCGCGTAGTTGGGGACCCACTGGGCGTAATAAGAGAAGCCCAGGCAGCGTTTCTGGGCCTTGGAGCAGTGGGGGAGGGTGAACTCCATGAGGGGGCGCATGCGTTCGGGGTCGGGGCCTCTCACTCCATTTCGCACTACGTAGCCAAGGATGGCTAGACGGTTGGTGCTAAACACGCATTTCTCCCTGTTGTATGTGAGATTCAGGGTGTTTGCGGTCTGGAGGAATTTGCGGAGGTTGGCGTCGTGGTCCTGCTGGTCGTGGCCACAGATGGTGGCGTTGTCGAGATACGGGAACGTGGCCCGCAAACAGTACCGATCGACTATTCGGTCCATCTCCCGTTGGAAGACCGAGACCACGTCAGTGACGCCAAATGGAGCCCTTAAAAAATGGTAAAGCCGCCCGTCTGCTTCGAAGGCAGTGTATCTTTGGTCGCTCGGGCGGATGGGGAGCTGGTGGTAGGCGGACTTAAGGTCCACCGTGGAAAAGACCTTGTACTATGCAATTCGATTGACCATGTTGGATATGCGGGGGAGAGGGTACGCATCCAGCTGCGTGTACCTATTGATGGTTTGACTATAGTCTATGACCATCCTCTGCTTCTCCCCAGTCTTTACAACTACCACCTGAGCTCTTCAGGGACTATTGCTGGCCTGAATTATGCCTTCCCTCAGCAGCCGCTGGACTTCTGACCGGATAAAAGATCGGTCCTGGGCGCTGTACCGTCTGCTCCGAGTGGCGACTGGTTTGCAATCCGGGGTGAGGTTCGCGAACAGGGAAGGCGGATCGACCTTGAGGGTCGCGAGGCTGCAGATAGTGAGTGGGGGTATAGGGCCGCCAAATTTAAATGTTAAGCTCTGGAGATTGCACTGGAAATCCAATCCCAGGAGTGTGGCAGCGCAGAGCTGGGCAAGAACGTACAGCCGGTAGTTTTTGAACTCCGTCCCCTGCACCGTGAGGTTCGCGATGCAGAACCCTTTTATCTCTACCGAATGGGACCCCGCCGGCAGAAATTCTTTTTGATTACTCGGGTGGATCGGTAGGGAACAGCGTCTTACCGTATCAGGAAGTATCGTGGTCGGGGATGGGCAAGATGGCGCCGCCCAAGGATCGCACGTTGCCGGGGGTGCACAAAATGGCGGCGCCCATCCCTCCGCGTGGAGTCCGGGACCCAAGATGGCTGCGCCCGATGATCGCACATGGATCGCTGGGGGGGGGGGGGGGGGGGGGGGGGGGGGGGGGGGGGGCGGGTTGAGTTTGGGGTTCTCCCCCGGAGATTGCGGCTACCCCCCGGGCCTAGCACACAGCGACGAAATGCCCCTTTTTCCTGCACCCTTTACAGAGGGCCGAGCGGGCCGGGCAGCGCATCCGGGGGTGTTACCCTTGCCTGCAAAAGTAGCAGCGGGGCCCCTATGGGTGATCTGCCGCTCTGGCATCGCAGGCCTGCGAGGGGGTGGGGAGTCCCGGGGGTTCGGTCGCGACGGGGGTCCACAGTGCCCAAGGGGCTGCCGCGTGGTCGAGGGTGTAGGCGCGGGCGTTCTGTGACGCCACATTGAACGAGGGCGTTTTTTTCAGGCCCCGTGTGGCCATCCATCCCGGGGTCTTTAGACGTCTGTCAAGATGGCGGCGTCGACGGGTCGCGCGTGGTCAAGATGGCGCCGCCCAAGGATCGCACGTTGCCGGGGGGGGGGGCACAAAATGGCAGCGCCTATCCCTCCGCGTGGAGTCCGGGACCCAAGATGGCGGCGCCCAATGGCCGCACATGGATCGCTGGGGGGGGGGGGTTGAGTTTGGGGTTCACCCCGGAGATTGCGGCTACCCCCCGGGCCTAGCACACAGCGACGAAATGCCCCTTTTTCCTGCACCCTTTACAGAGGGCCGAGCGGGCCGGGCAGCGCATCCGGGGGTGTTTCCCTTGCCCGCAAAAGTAGCAGCGGGGCCCCCATGGGTGATCTGCCGCTCTGGCATCGCAGGCCTGCGGGGGGGTGGGGGGTCCCGGGGGTTCGGTCGCGACGGGGGTCCACAGTGCCCAAGGGGCTGCCGCGCGGTCGGGGGCGTAGGCGCGGGCGTTCTGTGACGCCACATCGAACGAGGCCGTGAGGGCCCGTGCCTCTTTGAGGCCTAGTGTGTCTCTTTAAAGCAATCGCTGGCAAATTTGGGATGAAAGCATACCTGCCACGAACGCATCTCGGACCAGCAGCTCGGTGTGTTCATTCGCCGCAACCGATGGGCAGTTGCAATTTCTCCCCAGTATCAACAGTGCATTGTAGAATTCATCCAGCGGTTCCCCGGGGATCTGCCGTCTCATCGCGAGCTGGTGGCGTGCGTAGACCTGGTTGATGGTCTGAACGTAGATTCCAATCAGCATCGCGATCGCCGTCGGGAAGTCCTCCGCATCCTCTATAAGCGTGTAGATATCAGGGCTCACCCTGGCATGCAGGACCTGGATTTTCCGTTCTTCTGTAGGTATGCCGGGGGCCGTTCGGAGGTATCCCTGGAAACACGCTGTGGTAATACCAGGTATTGCAGTACCTGAGAGGTGGATGACCATTGGCTAGACCTAGGAGTCTCCCATTGGCAAATGTACATAGCTCCGCCCTGAGAGACGGAGTATAAGAACCAATGCCATCCCAGCAGCCTTCACTTTCTGTATCGAAGCTGCTGGGAACAGTTCTAGCTGATTAAAGCCTATTAGTCATGACTCACCTTGTCTCGAGAGTAATTGATTGCGCATCAATTTAATCAGCTATTACTTCAGTTGAGAGGATGGATCTCCGCATCAAGCCGGAGTGCCTTCAGCTCAGCCCCCACGCAGACAACTCCGCTGCTATCTTCAAGCATTGGCTGGCGTGTTTTAAGGGCTACCTCGACACGGCCGCCGACACCCCCACGGAAAGGCAGAAAATGCACCTTCTACGCTCGCGGGTCAGCCCTGGGATCTACCCTCTGATCGAGGAGACGGCGAACGATGCTGCAGCTATCGAGCTGCTAGAAGGACATTACATCCGTCCTGTGAACCAGGTCTACGACCGTCACCTGCTGGCCTGAAGAAACACTGGAAGACTTCTATCGGGCACTGCTAGTGCTGGGCCGAAACTGTGGCTGCCCACCAGTTTCGGGGAACGAGCACACGGAACTTTTAATTAGCGATGCTTTCGTGGCAGGTATGACTTCCCCCGACATCCGCCGAAGGCTCCTTGAAATGGACACACTGGGACTCACTGAGGCACGGGCCCTGGCGGGGTCCATGGACGATGCGTATAAAAACGCGCTTGCTTTTACTCCCGGACGCGCAGCGCCCCCCTGTGCTGCGTGGCACTCTGTCGCGGCAGCCCCCCAGACTTTTCCGCTAACCCCGCAAGCCTGCGCGGCGAGACGGCCCGCTATCGCCGCCGGCCAACGCTGTTTCTTCTGCGGGCAGGCGAATCATCCCCGCCCACGCTGCCCGGCCCGCACCGCCACCTGTAAAGGGTGCGGCAAGAAAGGCCACTATGTCGGGGTCTGCCAGGCCCGCGCCGTGGCCGCGGTCTCCAGCGACTAGCGGCAGCCTTTCTTTCAGGTCCCGGCCGTCCAAGGCCCACCGCCGCCCTCCTATCCCCAGGCAGCGTGCGACCCACGGCCGTGGCCATTTTGCCCCCACGGCCACCACGCTGGACGGGTGGGCGCCGCCATTTTGTCCCTCGCTGCCGCCATCTTCGGCATCCCCGGACTCCATGTGTGACCCATGACTGACGCCATCTTGGATGGGGCCTCAGGCCCTCAGCACAGCCGACTACACGCTGCCCGACCAGAACTCTCCTTTACTGCAGCTGGCCTCCGTAACCCTGGACCAGAGTCGGCCCCTGACGCTAGCGAGAGCCACTACAACGATCGCCATCAACGGCCACGTGACGTTGTGCCTGATCGACTCCGGGAGCACGGAAAGCTTTGTGCATCCCGACACGGTAAGGCGCTGTTCTCTTGTCACCCATCCCGTAAATCAAAGGATCTCCCTGGCCTCCGGGTCACATGCGGTGGAGATAAAGGAGTTCTGCCTAGCGAACCTCACTGTCCAAGGCAGGGAATTCCGTAATTTCCGCCTGTACGTTCTGCTGCACCTCTGTGCAGCCACCCTTCTTGGGCTGGATTTCCAGTGCCATCTGCAAAGCCTGACCTTTAAATTTGGCGGCCCTATACCTCCCCTTACTGTCTGCGGCCTCGCGACCCTTAAGGCCGACCCGCCTTCCCTGTTTGCAAACCTCACCCCGGATTGCAAACACGTCACCACCAGGAGCAGACGGTACAGTGCCCAGGACCGGACCTTTATCAGGTCAGAGGTCCAAAGGCTGCTGAAGGGAGGGATCATCGAAGCGAGCAACAGCCCCTGGAGGACTCAAGTAGTGGTGGTAAAGACCGGGGAGAAACATAGGATGGTCATCGACGAGAGCCAGACCATCAACAGGTTTACGCAGCTGGATGCGTACCCTCTCCCCCGTATAGCCGACCTGGTAAACAGGATTGCGCAATACAAGGTTTTCTCCACGGTGGATCTCAGGTCTGCCTACCACCAGCTACCCCTCCGAAATGGTGACCGCCAGTACACTGCCTTCGAAGCAGACGGGCGGCTCTATCACTTTTTAAGGGTTCCCTTCGGTGTCACGAACGGGGTCTCGGTCTTCCAACGTGAGATGGACCGATTGGTTGACCGATACGGCTTACGCGCAACGTTCCCGTATCTTGTTAACGTCACCATCTGCGACCATGACCAGCAGGACCACGACACCAACCTCCAAACATTTCTCCAGACCGCAAATATCCTTAATCTGACCTACAATAAGGATAAATGCGTGTTTAGCACCGACCGTCTAGCCATCCTAGGCTACGTAGTGCGAAGTGGAGTCATAGGCCCCGACCCTGAACGCATGCGCCCCCTCATGGAGTTCCCCCTCCCTCACTGCCTCAAGGCCCTAAAGCGCTGCCTCGGCTTCTTCAGCTATTATGCACAATGGGTCCCGAATTACGCACGACCACTGATCCAGTCCACAGCCTTCCCCCTGTCGACGGAGTACCGCCAGGCCTTCTGCCGCATCAAAGCGGACATCGCAAAAGCCACGATGCGCGCCATCGACGAGTCTCTCCCCTTCCAGGTCGAGAGCGATGTGTCCGACGTAGCTCTGGCGGCCACCCTCAATCAAGCGGGCAGGCCCGTGGCTTTCTTCTCCCGCACCCTCCACGCTTCCGAAATCCGCCACTCCTCGGTCGAAAAGGAGGCCCAGGCCATAGTAGAAGCTGTGCGACACTGGAGGCATTACCTGGCCAGCAGGAGATTCGCTCTCCTCACGGACCAACGGTCGGTTGCCTTCATGTTCGATAACGCACAGCGGGGCAAGATTAAGAACGACAAGATCTTGCGGTGGAGGATAGAACTCTCCACCTACAATTACGAGATCTTGTACCGTCCCGGGAAGCTGAACGAGCCTCCTGATGCCCTGTCCCGCGGCACCTCTGCCACCGCACAAGTGGACAGCTTCCGAGCCCTCCACGAGGACCTCTGCCACCCGGGGTCACTCGTTTCTTTCATTTCATCAAGACCCGCAACCTGCCCTACTCCATCGAGGTCAGGACAGTCACCAGGGACTGCCAAATCTGCGCGGAGTGCAAGCTGCACTTCTACAGGCCAGAGAGGGCGCACCTAATAAAGGCTTCCCACCCCTTTGAACGCCTCAGCATGGATTTCAAAGGCCCCGACCCCTCCACCGACCGCAACACGTACTTCCTGAACGTGATTGACGAATACTCCCGTTTCCCATTCGCCATACCCTGCCCAGACATGACCACAACCACCGTCATCCAGGGTATCTTTACACTGTTCGGTTTCCCCGCATACATTCACAGTGATAGGGGGTCCTCCTTTATGAGCGACGAACTGCGTCAATTCCTGCTCAGCAAAGGCATCGCCTCCAGCAGGACGACCAGTTACAACCCCCGGGGAAACGGGCAGGTAGAAAGGGAGAACGGAACGGACAGTAGGGGTCCAGGAATCTCCCAGTCTCCCGCTGGCAAGAAGTCCTCCCGGTGGCCCTTCACTCCATCCGGTCGCTGCTCTGTACTACCACAAACCAGACACCTCACGAACGTCTCCTTGTTTTCCCCAGGAAGTCCTCCTCCGGGACCTCGCTCCCAACCTGGCTAGCGACACCCGGACCCGTCCTGCTTCGGAAACATGTGAGGGCGCACAAGTCGGACCCGTTGGTCGAGAGGGTCCACCTGCTGCATGCCAACCCCCAGTACGCCTACATAGCGTTCCCCGATGGCTGCCAACACATGGTCTCCCTTCGGGACCTGGCGCCCGCCGGAGCCCCACGCGCACCCGCACCATTGCCCCCACCCCCACCCTCCACGCAGCACCTGACCGAAGGGTCAGTACTGCCGCCGCCCCTACCCAGCGCCGAACAAGCACCGACGCCCCCTACAGGCGCCCCTCCCCCCCTGCCCACTTTTCGCCCCAACAGCGCCGCCTAGGGGTGATGAAGCTGCCTGGGAGGAAGACACCACGTTCCCAGAGTCGCAACCGCCGGGGCCCCCACCAGTATCATCGCCAAAGCTCAGACCCTCCAGAAGGACGACCAGGCCACCTGATCGACTGATTGCTGCACCATAAATACTTTTCCGTTGCCCTCGACATCACGGTACCTCCATACCTGGTCCTACCATGCAAAAGGTGACATTAACGCTGGCCATCACCCCGCCGGGTTCTTTGTAACAGGGGGTGAATGTGGTAATACCAGGTATTGCGGTACCTGAGAGGTGGATGACCATTGGCTAGACCTAGGAGTCTAACATTGGCTAATGTACATAGCTCCGCCCTGAGAGGCGGAGTATAAGAACCAATGCCGTCCCAGCAGCCTTCACTTTCTGTATCGAAGCTGCTGGGAATAGTTCTAGCTGATTAAAGCCTATTAGTTATGACTTACCTTGTATCGAGAATAATTGATTGCGCATCACACACTAACCAATGTTTAAACATGGCCGCTGCGTTTGCCGCGTGGGGGCTGATTCGCAGACACTCCGGCATGATTCAGAGCTCCATGTCCTTAAAAGTTTGCGTAATAAACTGTAGCACAATCAATCACTCACGAGACGAGATGGAGTCGAACGATGGCTTTATTACGCAGACTTGTTCCCCAGCATCACATTTACAGAGTGCGGCTGCTGGGAGAACCCGGGCTCTTATACTCCGCCTTGCTGGGTGGAGCCAGCAGGCGGCCTGATCCAATCGGGATCCAGTGTCTATCTACCAATAGCCACTCAGCATCCCAGGGTACCTTAATCCCCCTAATACATACCAACACAGCAGTGAAAAAAATAAAGTTACATGAGGCTACATCGGTAGCCGACCATTTCTCAATTCTGCCACAGTCCTTCTGCCTTCGCAAACTCCTCCGCTGCTTCAGCTGTCCCAAAATAAAAGTCCTTGGATTCGTAGGTCACCCTCAACTTAGCTGGATATACTATGCCGCACTGCACCTTGCTAATGTACAGTGCCTTCTTCACCTGGCTGAAGGCAGCCGCCTCCTCGCCAGCTCCACCGTAAAGTCCTGGTAAATGCATATATCAGCTCCAGCTCACTGCACCACCTGCTTCTGCTTTGCGCAGCACAGGACTTTCTCCTTCACACTATACCTACGGAAATACACAGTTATTACTCTTGGCGGCTCACTCGCCTTTGGTATAGGCCTCCACGACCGATGAGCCCAATCCAGTTCATATCGGGAGGGATCGTCCCCCTCCCCAAATAGCTTCGTCAACATCGTGGTATAATACTCCGTCGGCCTCGGGTCTTCCACCCCTTCAGGCAGACCCACAATCCTCAGATTCTGTCGCCTGAATCTGTTTTCCAAGTCTTCCATTTTGGCTCGCAGATCCTTGTTGGTCTCGATCACCCTCCGCAACTCCTTCCCCATCGAGGTGAGTTGATCACTGTGCTGCGATAATGCCTCTTCCACTTCCTTTAGTGTCTCACCTTGCTCCGCACCTCCGCCGCTGCGCTTGATACCACCGCCCTCACCGGAGCAATCGCCTCCTCCACCAGCACTTTCAATACCGCCCCCATCTCCTTCTTCATCGCTTCCATGTGTTTTGTGAACTGTTTTTCAAGTTCCACAGCCATCACCTTGGTCATTTCTTCTGCTGTGAACAATGCAACCGCCCCTGGTGCTCCAGCCTCCACTTTCCTTACAGTTCCTGCGCTGGCTTTTCCAATCACCGGTGGACTTTCGTTAACCCCCTTTTTCACGGCCGCTTTTCTCCCAAACCTGGACATGTCTCCTCCCTGCGCCTTCTTACAGCCTTTTCAGCCTCCGTTGCCCCCGGGACCGGGCGTTAATACTCCGAAATTTCTATTTCCGAGCATGAGCCCTCCAGTGTGCGGCTGCCTCCTGTCCGCCGTCACCGGAAGTCCATCAATCCAAAATGTTAATTCAGTTTTCCTCTCCACCAATGCTGCCCGACTAGCTGAGTATTTTCAACACTATTTATTTTTCCGAGAGTGTTAACCAATTTGCATTGTTTTTTAGCGTTTAAAAAAAAATGAAATCCACCAAATTACAAAACATTTGACAACATATAAACTGAAGATAAGATAAATTAATCATACTTTTATCATATTAATGTCTAGGTAGAATCCAGGAAAATAATTCACCGTAGGTTATGCATAGTTTGAGCTTAGTTTTCCTGAAGGAGATCCTGTAGCAAAGCACAGTACTAAATACCTACCTTACCGAAGAAAGCTTTTCTCCTTTCTTCCATTCCCAGAGAACTATTGTATGATTTTCATCCAGTCCTACTGATGCCAAACGCTTTCCATCCGCTGAAATAAATAAAATATTATATTTGTTACCTTTGTAATCATATTTGTGCTGGGAACGCACATACTGGACGATGAATTTGCATTGTTTAATCTGATTGAATCTAAAGTACTTTGTTTGGGTGCGGTTCAACCAAAACGTCTCTAACGGTGTGATTCTTCA
This sequence comes from Scyliorhinus torazame, assembly GCF_047496885.1. Taxonomy (NCBI): domain Eukaryota; kingdom Metazoa; phylum Chordata; class Chondrichthyes; order Carcharhiniformes; family Scyliorhinidae; genus Scyliorhinus; species Scyliorhinus torazame. The sequence continues at coordinate 353,055,409 of NC_092708.1, forward strand.
GCCCCATTGCGCTCTCGTTGAAGCGAAACGAGGCCGGTAAATAGCGGGAGAGGCCGTAAACGAGAAAATTCCAAGCGCCAAACAGTTTGCGATGCAACCGGCCCACTCCCTTTAGCAAAATCGGGATCCTGCCGTAGCGTGGCAAGAAACCAATTATCATAATTTAAGCACCATTTCCATACAATTAACGGGAGCCACCCCATATCCAACAGCCTCCCATGATTCAGCAGCCTCCCCAGCAAAGTGGTCACGCTGGCGCTGATTAGTACTGAATTTTAAAAACGTGAACCTGCCGGAAGGGCTTCTGCGGAGAGGAGAGGAGGTGAGTAGCCATCTTTGCTCACAGGCAAAGAGCCCAGGGGCGCTGGGTTTGCCGCCCTGGTGCTCGGTGGGGGTTGGGGCACCCTCAGTTGAGGGGGGGGGGGGGCATCCTCCGCAGGGGTGGGCCACCATGGGAAAGTAGGGGGAGGGGGGCCGCAATGGGGGGGGGGGGGGGGGGGTGGAACTGCGCGCAGCTCCACCATACCAACCCTTGGATCCACCCTGACAACCCTGCCGGTCTGCCCCACCGACCACTCATTGCCCCCACCGACTATCAAGGCCTCTGGTCGTGCAGCTGAAGGCTATTGCTAATAGGGAATTGGCAATCGTGGATAAGGAAGCACTTCACACAACCTAAGTGGATTCCTGTGGGTGGGCGGACCATGTAGCACTGAGTGTCATTGCTAGCATCCCAATCACACGATGCCTGGACACTGTGCCTGAACATTGCGGGAGGCAACACCACACACAAGGCAGCCAACATCCGAACACCCAGGGGATGGGTCACAGCTCCGGGGACATGTCCACGGTCGGATGGTGGGTGAGTGCAATGAGAAGGGGACAACGACAGGTGAAGTTATGTGTGGGTGTCTGGGGTACAGGGCCTGGGATCTGTTGAGCGGAACCCGCTGTGGCCGGGAGTGCGTGAACTTTGGGCTGGGTGTTCCGGGCGTTGTGGGTGTGGGGGGTGGGAGATCATCAATAGGGGAATGGGGGGTCCCGGGGTGGGAGCCATCAATGTTTGGCAGTCTATGACCATCTCCCAATTACTTACAGATATTGAACGGTATGGACGGCATCAGGCCAGGGAGCGACCCAGAGGGGGAGACCTGCAACGGCCCAGGATGTACAGGCGATGCTGATCTTTTGAACAAATGACGGGCAGCGCATGCCGCAAGAGGTTCCGCCTGAACAAGGAGACGGCACCACATCGAGGAGGAGGACATCCACTCCCGGTGGCCGTCAAGGTCACTGCAGCTCTGAACTTTTACGCATCGGGATTCTTCCAGGACTCGGGCAGGGACCTGTGTGGCATCTCACAGGCCACAGATCATAGGTGTATCCGAGAGGTCATGGATGCCCTGTTTGCCCAGGTGGAAAACTATACAAACTTTTAGACATGGACCAAGCCCAACAGGATGCCCGGGCAGTACAGTTCGCTGCCGTCGTCGGGTTGCCCCAGGTCCAGGGGCTGATAGACTGCATGCATGTCGCCATGCGCTCACCAGGCCATCTGGGAGTGCCCTACGTTAACAGGAAGTGTTTCACTCCCTGAACATACAGCTCATGTGTGACCACCACATGAACATCATGCACATGTGTACACTCGTCCCTGTGAATGTGCACTACAGCTACATCCTGGGTCAGTCAGCCATCCCTGGCCTCTTCGAGGACAACCTTTACTTGAGAAAGGATGTACTGGCACTTTAGGGGGTGCAGAGGAAATTCACTAGGTTGATTCTGGAGTTGAGAGGGTTGGCTTATGAGGAGAGACTGAGTAGACTGGGACTATACTCATTGGAATATAGAAGAATGAGAAACATAAAATTATGAAGGGAATAGATAAGATAGAAGCAGGGAATTTGTTTCCATTGGCAGGTGTATAGCATCAAAATAAGGGGAGCAGATTTAGGACTGAGTTGAGGAGGAACCTCTTCACCCAAAGGGGTTGTGAATCGGTGGAATTCCCCGCCCAGTGAAACAGTTGAGGCTACCTCATTGAATGTTTTTAAGGCAAAAATAGATAGATGTTTGAACAGTAAAGGAATTAAAGGTTATGGTGAGCGGGCAGGTGAATGGAGCTGAGTACACAAACAGATCAGCCATGATTTTATTGAATGGCAGAACAGGCTCGAGGGGTCAGATAGCCTACTCCTGCTCCTAGTTCTTATGCTCTTGTGTTCACCCCAGAAAGGGTGGCTAGTTCTTGGGATTAAGGGGTACCCCCCCTGAGGACCTGGTTACTGACACCAGTACAGAGGCCAGAGACTGAAGCGGAGATATAACAAAGCCATGTGGCCATCTGGGCTGTCATTGAACGGTGCATCAGACTGCTCAAAATGTGGTTCCAATGCCTCGACCACTCCGGTGGTACCCTGCAGTACACCGTCCGAAGGGTCACTCGCTTTGCAATGGTCTGCTGAGTCCTCCACAACCTGGCACAGCAGCGGAGCGAGACGCTGGAGGTTGGGGATGAGGAACATGTGCCCACATCCGAGGAGGAGGATGATGATCATGAGTAGGCGACGGAATAGCACAGACTGGAGGACGAGCCTGGGGATGAACCGAAGGACCAGCCAAAGGTTGCAGAACAGGCAGCCCTCATACGCACCCGCTTCACATAGGACATGGCCTTATCTGTCATAGCTACTTTCCCCAGCCCCCTTTCTCCCAGTTCCCACCCTCTCAGGATATGTGTCACATCACTCAGGGTGCTGGGACTGTGACGGCACCGTCAGCGTGTCACTGTCGAGGGCAGAGGGGTGGTGATAACCCGCAGAGAGCTATAATAATCTTTATTGTCACAAGTAGGCTTACATTAACACTGCAATGAAGTTACTGCGCAAAGCCCCTAGTTGCCACATTCCGGCGCCTGTTTGGGTACTCAGAGAGAGAATTGAGAATGTCCAATTCACCTAACAACAAGTCTTTCGGGACTTGTGGGAGGAACCCACAAGAACAAACTCAAAGAAAAAAAAACATTACACCACAGGAACAGGCACTTCGGCCCACCAAGCCTGCGCCTAAATACTGCGAATCTAGTAGGTCTAAATTCCTTATTTAGACCTACTACCTATTGCCCAAATGATTTGTATCCCTCCATTCCCCACCATTTCATGTATCTATCAAGCTACATCTTAAACATTGCTATCGTGCCTGCCTTTACCAACTCCACTGGCAACGCTTTCCAGGCACCCACCATCCTCTGTGTGAAAAACTTTCCCCGCACATCTCCCCTAAACTTTCCCCCTCTCAGCTTGAACCTGTGCCCCCTTGTAATGGAGTCTTCCATCCTGGGAAAAAAACTTATCACCCTGTCTATACCTCTCGGAATTTTGTAGACCTCAAATTAGGTCCCTCCTTAGCCTCCGTCTTTCTGAAGAAAACAATCCAAGTTTATACAACCTCTCCTCATAACTCCCTCCAGACCAGGCAACATCCTGGTAAACCTCCTTGGCACTCTCTCCAAAGCATCCATGTGCTTCTGGTCGTGTGGCGACCAGAACTGCACGCAATATTCCAAATGTGGCCTAACTAAAGTTTAATACAACTGTAACATGACCTGCCAACTCTTGTACTCAATGCCCTGGCCGATGAAGGCAAGCATGCCATATGCCTTCTTGACCACCTTATCCACCTGCATTGCCACTTTCATGGAACTATGGACCTGAACGCCCAGATCCCTCTGTATGTCAATGTTTTTAAGGGTTCTGCCATTTACTGTATAATTTAGACCTGAATTTGGTCTTCCAAAATACATCAACTCGCATTTCTCCAGATTGAACTCCGGGCGGAATTCTCCCCCCCCACGGCGGGTGGGAGAATCGCCGGGGCGCTGCGCGTGTCCCGCCACGCCGCCCGGACGCGATTCTCCCCCCCCCCCCCAAACCGGCGGCGCGAGAATCACGACTGGCTGATGGGAGAATTGCCGCTCGCCCTTTGCAACGGGCGAGCGGCGATTCTCCGGCCCGGATGGGCCGAGCGGCCTGCACAATACGACGGGTTCCGGCCGGCGCCGTCCACACCTGGTCGCTGCCGGCGGGAACAGCGCGGGAACGCTGGGGGGGCGGCCTGTGGGGGGGGGGGGGGGTTCCTGCACCGGGGGGAGCCTCAAATGGAGTCTGGCCCGTGATTGGTGCCCACCGATCGGCAGGCTGGCTTCTCTGAAGGAGGACCCCCTTTCCTCCGTTGCCCCGGAAGATCCATCCGACATCTTTTTGTGGGGCGGCCTCGGGGAGGAGGGCAACCGCGCATGCGCGGGTGACGTCATTTACACGGCACCGCTTTTACGCGGCGCCAAGGCCCGGTACACGTAAATGACGCAACGCCGCTCCTAGCCCCCCGGGGGCGGGAGAATAGGGGGCTGGGAGCAGGCTCCGACGCCGGAGTGAAACACTCCGGTTCCAGCGCCAGCACTTAGACTCCCGATGGGAGAATTGCGCCCTCCATTTGCCATTTCTCTGCCCAACTCTCCAATCTGTCTTTATTCTGCTGTATTCTCTGAAAGTCCCCTTCACTATCTGCAACTCCACCTATCTTAGTGTCAGCTGCAAACTTTCTAATTTGGCAATCTACATTTTCCTCCAGATCATTTATACATATTACAAACAACATTGGTCCCAGTACTGATCCCTGTGGAACACCACAAGTACAGATCTCCATTCTGAAATACTCCCTTCCATTGTTACTCTGTCTCTTGTTGCCAGGCCAGTTCTTTATCCATCTAGCTAGCACACCCCGAATCCCATGCGACTTTACTTTTTGTACCAGTCTACCATGAGGACCTTGTCAAATGCCTTACTAAAGTCCATGTAGACGACATCCACAGCCTTTACCTCATCAATTTGTTTTGTCACCTCCTCAACAACTCTATCAAGTTGTTAAGACATGACCTGCCCCGTACAAAACCATATTGCCTATCACTAACAAGTCCATTCTCTTCTAAATGTGAATAAACCCTGTCCCTCAGTATCTTCTCCAACAGCTTCCCACCACTGACTTAAGGCTCACCGGCCTATAATTACCTGGATTATCCCTGCTTCCCTTCTTAAACAAAGGGACAACATTGGCTATTCTTCAGTCCTCTGGAACTTCGCCTGTGGTCAAAGATGATGCAAAGATATGTTAAGGCCCTAGCTATTTCCTCTCTTGCCTCCCACAGTAACCTGGGATATATCCCATCTGACCCAGGGGACTTGTCTACTTTAATGCATTTTAAGATATCCAAAACGTCCTCCTTCATTATGCTGACATGTCCTAGAATATTCATATACCCATCCCTAACCTCAACATCTGTCATGTCCCTCTCCTTGGATTGGATTGGATTTGTTTATTGTCACGTGTACCGAGATACAGTGAAAAGTATTTTTCTGCGAGCAGCTCAACAGATCATTAAGTACATGGGAAGAAAAGGGAATAAAAGAAAATACATAATAGGGCAACGCAAGGTACACAATGTAACAACATAAGCACCGACATCGGATGAAGCATACAGGGGTGTAGTGTAAATGATGTCAGTCCATAAGACGGTGATTTAGGAGTCTGGTAACAGCGGGGAAGAAGCTGTTATTGAGTCTGTTTGTGCGTGTTCTCAGACTTCTGTATCTCCTGCCCGATGGAAGAAGTTGGAAGAGTGAGTAAGCCGGGTGGTAGGGGTCTTTGATTATGCTGCCCGCTTTTGATTGTCCGGCCCCTTACGCTCTGCAATTCCCTCCCTAAACCTCTCTACCCACATCTCCTCTTTTCAGATGTTCCTTAAAACCTACCTCTTTAACAAAACTTTTGGCCACCTGTTCTATTGTCTCGGCATTTAATTTTTGTCTGCATATTCTCCTGCAAAGCACCTTGGGATGTTTTCCCCCTGTAAAGGCACTATATAAATGCACATAGGTGCTGCCTAAACTTTAGTCTACTTTAATCAACATTGAAGCTAAGAGTTCAGATAGCAATGTAAGCATTCACTGTTGAATATTGAAGTCTAAAAAAATAGGGGCGGAATTCTCCTTCCCCCCCCATGCCAGGTGGGAGAATCACCGGGGCGCCGCGCGTGTCCCGCCATGCTGCCCCTACACCCGCACGCGATTCTCCCGCCCACCCCCCAAACCAGCGCGGCAAGAATCACGGCTGGCCGCTGGGAGAATCGCCGCTCGCTGTTTGCAAAAGGTGAGCAGCGATTCTCCGGCCCGGATGGGCCAAGCGGCCGCTCCAACATGACAGGTTCCCGCCGGCGCCGGCCACACCTGGTTGCTGCCGGCGGGAACTGCGCGGGAATGCTGGGGGGCGGCCTGTGGGGGGGGGGGGGGTCCTGCACCGGGGGGGCTCCAATGGGGTCTGGCCTGCGATCGGTGCCCACCGATCGGCGGGCTGGCCTCTCTAAAGGAGGACCTCCTTTCCTCCGCCACCTCGCAAGATCCATCCGCCATCTTCTTGTGGGGCGGCCTCAGGGCGGACGGCAACCGCACATGCGCGGGTGACGTAATTTACGCGACGCCGCTCCTAGCCCCCCGGGGGCGGGAGAATAGGGGACTGGGAGCGGACTCCGACGCCGGAGTGAAACACTCCGGTTTTCACTCCGGCGTCGGGACTTTGTCTCCATTTTGGAGAATCGCGCCCAGGAATTCTTAGCAAGGAAATATTTTGCATATAGTTATTAAACATGCAGAAGTATCAAAAATTCACTAGCAGGATTTACATATTGTACTGTATACAAATACAAGGAGGCTCACATTTGGTGACAGCATTGGCGATGAAGGAATTCATAGGGCGGCACCAAATGTTGTTGAATATTTGTATGTTTAGAATTTGCCTTTATTATGCAGCACGAGTACAAGATTATAATAAATAATGTTATCCTTTACCTGAAAAATCTACTGCACAAACTCCAAACTGGTGATGTCCTTTTAAAATCGATAATGGCTTCAATAGCTCTGTATCCCAGATATGAATTGCAGAATCGCGACTCACCTAAACAGAGGAAACTAATTTACAATTCTTATTTACAGTTGTCAAGAGATTTTTTTATGGTGTAATATGAAAATAACTCTGCTCTATTAATAGAAATGGAAGCGTACTTCACAGTAACAACTGAATAAGTTACTTATTCAGAGGAAATATCAGAAAGATTTTTTTTTCACTATATGGACATTCCTAATCTGGACAAGGGTTTGTCATCTCGTTTTTTGTAACCATTCTTCATGTATAATCCTAGATAGTTAATGTCAGCAGTTTATTCAAACGGAATGCATTACAGCCTAATCCTGTTCTCCCCTAGTTTGCTCACATGCACGCACTTTTGAAGTCACTGAATAGCAATATGGAGCTTAAATCCTGTTCATTCCTTACTCTTTATTCCAGGCTAACTATAAATGATGTGTTCAGATCAGCCAGTTCAATATAAACTGGAAATTGAATCTGAAAGTTTCTGCTACGTATTAATGCTACAACAGACATTGTTATGTTAATTTCTAATTACTGAAAAGATCAGTTTCAAATTAGAATGTAATCCCAGAGGAGCTCAAGAGTTGAAAGGGCATGGGCAGCAAGCTCAAGATGCAAAGAATAGGATTTTGTTTCAGAATTATAGTTTACAAACATTTTCCAATTTAAACAGAGTATTAGACAACAAGATATGTATGATAACAGGCTTATAATTAAAATTGAAGAATGATCACCATGACAGCTAATTATACAGCACAAATCATGGATAGCTGCTACCAAAGCAGTAACTCCTAAACAAATATGCCCATTTGAAAGTGTCAGACTCTCTAAATGATAAGTTATTCTGTGAAGACTATTTAATGTTAGCCAGACGTATCACACCCTGACAGCCAGCAACAGGTACTCATCAACCAAAAAGTGCAATAAGAAATAATAGTTTGCCTAACTATCTCCACCCCCTTTTTAATTCCCCAAACAAACTTTCAAATATTGAATATTATATATAAAATTGAGTGGTGTCTTTGATTAGAACCACAGAATGCTAGGATGTCACTTCAAACCAAGGCTTTGTGGAATTGCCAGTCTTGGTCTCACTCCCGCAGGAATACAATCGATAGAGTTTTCCTGTAGTGAGAAGGAAAATTTGATTGAAGTGTATTAACAAGACAGCTCTCGTCTGCTGACTTGCTATCAATCTCTACCATTTCCTTTAATGTGGCAGTGAAAATCTTTGTTCAATTATTCATGGATTCCCAAATCAAATCAATAGCTACCACCTCTTACCTTTGAAGGACTCTATTCATTTCTTCATGTTGATACTTTTTGCCTCACTAACTCCTCCTGCCTCAAACAGAACTATTGAATCTCTGTTAAAGTTGTCTCCAAGAATGCAATTTTGTGCTCTTGAATGATCTGAATTATAAACGGGTTCTCTCTCCACAGATGCTACCAGACACGTTGAGCGATTCTAGCAATTCTGTCTTTATTTCAGCATCCGCAATATTTTCTTTGCACTTGTACTAGTGGATGCAATTGATCTGATAATCAGCAGTACAAGCTGTGTAATGGTACATTTAGTGATCCATTCATTATAGCACTGTAAGAAGAATGACATTATGGGCTCTGCAGGGGAAAACATATAGCCACAAAGGTCCTCACATTGTCAAATAGTTTGTCTGACTGAACAGACATCTCCATTTTAAATGACATTATTTCAATGTTATTTCTATGATGCTCTATAATAGCCTTCAACATTGCAATGCAGATTCCAATCTGTAGCTAAATCAGATAATGAAAAGTTGCTGTAGCAGTATATCTGGTGATCAGGGGCGAAATTCTCCCCCAACGGCGCGATGTCCGCCGACTGGCGCCAAAAACGGCGCCAATCAGACGGGCATCGCGCCGTCCCAAAGGTGCGGAATGCTCCGCATCTTTGGGGGCCGAGCCCCAACATTGAGGGGCTAGGCCGGCGCCGGAGGGATTTCCGCCCCGCCAGCTGGCGGAAATGGCGTTTGTTGCCCCGCCAGCTGGTGCGGAAATGCGGCGCATGCGCGGGAGCGTCAGCGGCCGCCGACAGTTTCCCGCGCATGCGCAGTGGGGAGAGTCACTTCCTCCTTCGCCATGGTGGAGGCCGTGGCGGAGGCGGAAGGGAAAGAGTGCCCCCACGGCACAGGCCCGCCCGCGGATCGGTGGGCCCCGATCGCAGGCCAGGCCACCGTGGGGGCACCCCCCGGGGTCAGATCGCCCTGCGTCCCCCCCAGGACCCCGGATCCCGCCCACGCCGCCTGGTCCCGCCGGTACATACCAGCTTTGATTTACGCCGGCGGGACAGGCAATTTCTGGGCGGGACTTCGGCCCACTCGGGCCGGAGAATTGAGCGGGGGGTCCCGCCAACCGGCGCGGCCCGATTCCCGCCCCCGCCCAATCTCCTGTACCGGAGACTTCGGCGGGGGCGGGATTCACGGCGGCCAACGGCCATTCTCCGACCCGGCGGGGGGTCGGAGAATGACGCCCCAGATATGAAGAATCTTCTGAACTTAACTTAGAATTTTAAATTTGACATTAAAATTAAACATCAACACTAACAGCGAAAACATTATTGTGTGGACAAAAGACTTCTCTCACTGAAGCAGAACTGGTAATAACAGAGGAGAAAAATCCCAAGACAAAGCCAGAGAAAGATGTTCATGGCTGCAAGGAAGCTGGAGTGTTAAAGTTTATATTAGTGGAGACATTAGTGGCCAACACCCATGTCAGTCATGAAACACATCTCATGGGAACTAATACAAAAGGCAAACCCACTTGATGTTGGAAAACCAAAAATGTTGGAAATATCCAGCAACAGCTGACCTGACCTGCTGAGCATTTCCAGTTAATATTTCACAGGGACTGACGTCCATAAGGTTTCTTTTGGAGTAGGGTTGGCTGGTTTAGTTAGCAATCAGAGATGCCTGGACAAGAAAATAAAAATCTGAATTGATCGGCTATCAAACCATTCAGACTTTTCTGGGTTTGATACCATCTCATCAGTATCTAGATTGGATCCCCATTGTGATTTCAGGGCATAATCCTTGAAGGTTTTGTAAACGCCATCGCAACTGCAACTCCATCCTGTGAGTTGAGGCACAAAATGGTGAAGAAAATGCAAAATTAATATTTCCTACTAGCCAGGAGTTCTTCATACACCTTTAAAAAAAAATTTACAACTGGGAGAAATACTTAATATTTAACAAAGTACACCCACTGTGCGATCCTCTCCCATCAATAGTTATTTAAATAAACATGCACTACCTGGCCTGTTGATATATAATCCTTTAAAGGATGAATTGCGAGACAGACAATGTCATCATCATGGCCAAGGTAGAATCGTTGTATATTCTGTTGACGATTATATACTATTCCTACTGCTGCAACATGGTATACAATCTCTCCAGTTTGAGTGTAAAATAGATTGTTCCTGCAGTCATAGCCCCTGTAACTGAAAGATAAAAGAAAGTTACATAGTGGTAATGTCAATTTTTATTCCTATACCGTGTTTTCTTCTGTCATTCCTCACAGACATATCTTTCTAACATCTGTGGGAGAAATGTGCTAGTGGATAAAACGAGTGAAACTTCACTCCTTCAATTAGATTTTAAGGTTGTTGTCAGCTCATTAATTTTACCTTGTGGGATTGTTTGTTCTTTAACTTATCCTTGGTATAATGATGAGGAGGCTGGCAAATGTGTCAAGAGTCGCCTATGTTGTAGTGTCAAGCCTTAAATAGAGGGTCAGTTAGCAGCCTTGTTAAGTGTGCGTCCACAGGACAAATAAGTTGACAGTTACAGTCGGATAGAACACCTTCCGGAGCCTCCCAGATTTGGTAGCCATCAATCTGTTCAGTTTGCGGATACAGCTCGTTAAGTGAAGAACGTTACTACAGGTATTGGCTCATTGAATTGAACCATTTCAAAAATAGTATGCTTTCAAGAACATCCTACCCATGAACAAAATGTAAGCGCACACTGCTATCCGGAGGTTTGTCCCGTTTCTTTGAAGTTGCTGCTTGACGCTTTTCTTTGCTTTTCTCTTTAAGCTGAGGTAGGTCTTCTTTGTAAATCTATTGAAAGAAAAACAAATTTCCAACTATTAGAAGGAAACATTTACACATTAAAGTGGTGCAACTAGAAAAGTGAGATGATTAGAATAGAGTTTAAGCTTCTCTGTGGGAGAAAACCACATTCCAGGATTTCCTGTTCTTTCATTAGAGAATCTGATGCACCACATATACTATCACGCAAAATGACTCACAACTACACTAAATAGATACATTTATACTTAAAGTTGCCAGAACAGATTAAAATGGCCACAAACAGATAATTGGAATTCAGGATTTCATACTTTGTGGCATTGACTATAAACTCAAGGAAGTGATGTATTTGTCCCAGAAATGTCTTAGACTATATATGGAAGTGTTCCATGGAGCTCTGGCTGCTCCCATTATAAAAATGATGAAAAACATAGAAAGAGAACAGCAAAGATTAAGGGCTTTACAGTTATTAAGAAAGATTTTTTTTTTTAAAGCCCCAAAATTCCTGGGTCCCCATTATGGCAATGGAATTGTGGCCGGCCAGGGCCTCTGTCTGTCAGTATGCAAGGATACTAGTCTATTCAGAAGTCACAACATCAGATACCTGACTGAACACTGGGCAGAACAAGGCTACGGGTCTAAATCATAGAATCCCTACAGTGAAGAAGGAGGCCATTTGGCCCATCGAGTCTGCACTGATACCTCGAATGAGCACTCTACCCACATAAAGTTAAAGTGAAAAGCCGCTAGTCACCAAATTCCAGCGCCTGTTCGGGAAGAGGGAGAATTCAGAATGTCCAAAAACTGAACAGCATGGGCAGAATTCTCTGATAATGGGGCTATGTCCCCACACCAGCGAGATAATGGACGTGAATCACTCTGGACTTTCCTGGAGAAAGTCCAGAATGATTCTCTGTTTTGCAGGGGGCTAGCAGGGCCCCGAAGTGCTCCTCGTAGCTCTGGCTGCCGATACGGGGCCCTGCACTTCCGGCCGCAGGTCTGCGCATATGTGCGGTGGCGACCTGCGATGGTGGCCCTGCGCGACATGGCCGACCCACACGCGGGCTGGCCCCGACAATATAGGCCCCCCCAGATCGTGTGCGCCGGCCGATCAGTGGCTCCCGATCGCAAGCCTGGCCGTCCTGGAGGCCCCCCCCCGGTGATAGATTCCCCCGCCCCCCCACCAGGGCGGCCGCAGACTGAATCCGCAGCTGCCACGCCGAGCTCCCGTCGGGTGGAACCATGGGTGCACCACGACGGCGGGATCTCGGCGGAGAATCGCCGCGGGGGCCTCTTTCAATGGCCCCCGACCGGCGTCGCGTCAACCACGCACACACGATTGCCGTTGATTCTCCGGTCCCGGGGAATCGCGGAAGCGGCGTCGGACCCGATCGTGGGTCTGATGCCCATTCTCCACCCCCATGCCGAGCACGATTGCGGCATGGAGGCACGGAGAATCCCGGCCCATGTCTTTCGGGACTTGTGGAAGGAAACCGGAGTGCCCGAAGGAAACCCATGCAGACACGGGGAGGACGTGCAGACTCCACAAAGACAGTGACCCAAGCCGGGAATCGAACCTGGGACCCTGGATCTGCAAAGCAACAGTGCTACCCACTGTGCTACCGTGCTATGTCCATTCCCTGTCCACCCTGCCCTATCCCAGTAACCTCATAACCTAACTTATACATCCCTGGAGAGTAAGGGGCAATTTAGCGTGGCCAATCCACCTAACCCGCACATCTTTGAACCACGGGAGGAAACCGACGCACCCAGAGGAAACATACACAGACACGGGAAGAATTCACAAACGTCACACAGACAGTGACCCAAGGACAGAATTGAACCCAGGTCCCTGGTGCTGATCACTGTGCCACCGTGCTGCCCTCATAGTCTCACCATAGCTACATCAGATATGCCTGGGATTTATAGGGGCAGGGGTCATGTTGGATGAAAAATGAGATGGCAGCAAAGGCACACGCATGAGGTAGGATAAAGGCTTGCATCGAAAGCAAAAGAATGGAAGGAAAATTAGGGAATGTAAGATAAAAGGAATATGAGTAGGGATGGCATTCTCCGGCCATTGGGATTCTCTGTTCCCGCCAGCAGCGTACTCCTGCCAATTTGTTTCCCGGCGGCGTGGGGTGGCTTGAAAGTGGCGCGCGTAAGGAGAATCCCATCACCAGCGAATGGCGCACCGCCAAGAAACACGTGGATGGGGGACCGGAGCCCTAGAATAAAAGAGCTAGCTCAGCTGTGATAGACTGAATGGCTTCAATCTGTGTTGTGATTTCTATGATTCCAATAAAGAGGCCACCGCCAAGTTGTAGCCTCACACTGCTCCAGCTCATCACTGAACTACCTGCTAATTTAAAATTTATGTTGTCATATTTTGTTACATTAGCAGAGAGCTGACACTTCAATCTATTTTTATCTCAAAATGTAAACTACATTTGGAGTCATTAATGATTATTTGCACATTTGATTCTAAGTGGGAGGCAGGACATTAACTTGAATGCAATATGCAATTGACAGTCATTTGCAGTGGAACATACATCCAAAGGTTATGACTGTAATTTTATTTAAAATTATATTAACAAGTGCCTTTTGAGAGTAAGACTGGAATTTTCCAATCCCCCTGCAGTGGTTTTCTCGTGGCAGAGGTGGCTCGCCATTGGTCGTCAGCGGGATCTTCTGGTCCCTTCAAAGTTAATGACAACTTACATGTCTCACCCATCCCGCCGCCGGAGAACCAGCAGTTGGGATCGACTTTGGTGGGACCAGAAGTTCCAGCTGGCGGGATTGGCTGGAAAGTCCTGCCCAAAATGTCAATTGAAAATGAAATGAAATGAAAATCGCTTATTGTCACAAGTAGGCTTTGAATGAAGTTACTGTGAAAAGCCCCTAGTCGCCACATTCCGGCGCCTGTTTGGGGAGGCTAGTACGGGAATTGAACCGTGCTGCTGTCCTGCCTTGGGCTGCTTTAAAAGCCAGCGATTTAGCCTGTGCTAAACCAGCCCCTGGTAAGTATTCAGTACAGAGATGCCAAATTGAACTATAAGTATCATTCCTTTCTGTTACTTACACAGATTTTGCTTTCTAAATATGCTGTAAAAATGCTTTGTTAATGCAATTTATAAATACATAACTTACCTGTCGATGATAACTTATCTGTAGTTCTTGTTCAATCTCAGAATCAAGTTCTGGTACGTCAGACTGATCAGAGTCAGACTGATCACTATTGGAGTCTGCAACACTTTCTGTAATTGAGACGGATAACTTTAACCTCAAATTAAAACAAAATAGATTATTTAATGTAAAGTCCATCATTGGTGGGTGTGCCATCAACTGTCTGAGCCTCCCTCCCTAAGTCTCTCCCCCTCTCCTCCTTTAAGGTATTCCTTAAAACCTTCTTTGGAAAAGCTTTTGGTCAACTGTCCTAATATCTCTTTAAATGGATCAGTATGGAATAAAGTATGACACCACTGCTGTTAAACGTCTTGGGTTATTTTACTACATTAAAAATGCTATATAAATGCAAGTTGTTGTTGTTAACAAATCTTAATTATGACTATGCAAATACACATTTTGTTATTGTCCCACTATTCATTTGCTCTATTAGTAAATACTTAAAGATCTGTTCAACAATTTAAAGCCTAAGTTCAGTGTACTCTCATTCTGAAAAACCGAAGAAGGTTCTCCATTACTCTGGGCAGACGGCAATATGTACCTATGAATACACTCTCTGGGACATAGGGAGCTGGGGCTCAGCTAAAAGATTAACTAGAGACATAGATGCCCAGAAATACCATTTCAACTCAATTCTCTGATACCAGGGAGCAATGTCATGGCTTTTATGTATTGTGAAGAGGGATCTTTTCCAATATTTTGGGGGAATATTGTGTTATTGTATAAAGAAGCCTGTGTGTGAATAAATTATTTAATTAAACCGGAGAATGATTAATGGAGACAACTTGTCTTGGAGATGGAGAGATAAAAGAGACAGAGGTTCTAAATGCATGTATTTGCAATAGGAAGCAACAATATGGTGGATTTAATAGGTTAAGTTTAGAAATTTGTATTAGGAGATAGTTAGAAACTTGGCTTTTCGGTTGTTAAATTTCAAAGGAGTAAAAAACTTGTACAGCTTGCAAAGGTTTTAAGTAAACAAGGGGAGGTTATTAAATATCATTTGATCGAAAGGGGAGGCTATAGGAAAAACATGAAGTTTTTATATATTTTGGAAAAGTTCCATGAGGCGCCGTGGTCAATGGACAATCAAAGACGAAAGGGAAAAAAGATAGTTAAGGAAGGAAAAATGTTGAGCTGAGTTGGGTTGGCTGTTTGGAGGATCTCTTGGGAACATCTCTGTGCTGCAAGAAGGTGCAAAGTTTGAATCAGCCATCCAGTCAAGCCTCAAATGTTTTTTGTTGCAGAAAGCAGTGTTGTTTTGAAATATTCTTGGATTCCCACATCAGTGTGGAAGAGAGTGAGTAGTTGTGCAGTATACCCTTACTAAAGTGACAGCAGTTTTGCTTGAATAATATTGCTGGATATTCATAGTTAAAATCTTTAAGGGAATGTTGACAAGAAGCTGTTTACTTGGATATTCTGACCAAGTGATGCTTTGGGAAATGTTTTATAAGAAGGTTATAACTATGCAACTTTAATCTTGTGCGCTTAAGTTTTCTTTTCTTCTGGTTAAAAAGTCTTTAAAACCTAGTTAATCTTCTTAACAATTTTTTTGAATCCCAAAATTGGTTCTGGAATTCTGCGTTGCTGTGCTCAGTAGGTTTCTCCTCATTTTCAGAACACACAAAAAGTTATGATCAGTAAGCCAAGTTTCTCTCTAGGATTTGGCTTGTTCAGCAAATAACATTTGCTGTGGTCGTAACACTATCCAATCCACTGACATGAATATTTTCCATAGAATTCTACACAAAATGTCTAAGTGCATTCTGACTAGAAAATTATACAATTCTGTCATTATACTGTCAGATTTGTATTCTGCTAGTACAGCAATCAAAATTTTTGTTTATTGCTTAAATTAAGTTCATTACAACACATTTTACTCAATGTACTATTTCTGAACCATTCAATTCTACTCTTTCAAAAAAATGCTTTTGCATAGCATTTACTTCAAGAGACTACAGCAGGTAGATTACTATAATTTTAGCCTTGCTTGTCTGACTGATCAACTACCACAGACAAAACAGAAGGAATTAACTTGCATGTATGCGACACCTTATAATCTCACCATGTTCCAAAGTATTTTACAACCACTAAGTTTTTTTAAATAGTTCAAACAGTTGTCATCCATGCAAATTAATTAGTATACAACAAGGTTCTGTAAATAGCAGATGCCCAAGTTCATCTGATTTTGGTACTGCTGATGGAAGCAAAAATGTTGGTCAAGACATCAAGAACGCTCTTTGCTCTTCTTCAAATAGCACTATGGAAACTTTAACAATTACCCAAATTGGTAAACATGGCCTTATTGTGATGTGTCATCTGAAATAAGGCACCTCTGCCAATGTAGAACTTCTTGAGTGCTGCACTGGTGTCAGCCTAGATTATGTGCTCAAATCTTGGAACTTGGGCTAAAACCTATGATCTTCAAGCTCAAAAGGTAAGAGCGCAACAAACTGAGTGAAACACACGGACAAGAGAGTGCATGAGGGAGAGTGTGCAAGAAAGTTCCAAGATTTTTCACACAACGGCTGAAGTACATTCCAAGGTGCTACTGCAAGATGCTTTGCAAAACTTGAAAGACAGACTTCTTCCAATTGTACTGCAAAGCAGGCTATTCATCCCATCAAGTCTGTGTGGACTCTTTCAGAGAGTAATCCATTAGTCCCACTCATCTGCTTTTCCATATATCCCTGCGATTTCTCTCTTTCAAGTATTTATCCATTTCCCTTTTGAAGGCCACCACTGAATCTGTATCCATTTAATCAGGCATCACTTTTCTGGCATCAAAAGTTTTTTCTCATATCACGTTTGGTTCTATCGCCAATCACATTAAATCTGTGCGCTCTGGTTATCAGCCCTCAACCACTGGAACTAGTTTTTCTTTGCATACTCCATATAAACCTTTCATGATTTCGAACACGACAATCAAAACCCCTTTTGGCCTTCTCTGCTTTAATAAGAACCTATTTTTCCCAGCAAGGAACAGGCTGGATCAAAATACCCACTCACTTTACACCTCACCAGCTTTATGTAAAATGGGCAGGCGAATCAATCCCTCTGTTTTCCAGGTTAGGTTAAAATTACCTCAAATTTGCGATGTGATTAGTGCAGTAAATTAACAATGCAGTTTCAAGTGCGTAATTGAACTGCTTGCTCACCTTGAAGGACAATATGAAGAAATTCTTTGGACTTTCTTTCAGGGATAAGTTGCCACTGGAAAACTGAATGATCTGCTCCACCAATCGAAATAACCCACTGGTAATCATAAGACCATCTCACATTGGTCACATGTGCTGAATGACCGATGTATTTTTTAAACTTTGCTCCTGTAAAGTAAATTACATTTCTGTAGGAAACAGTGTACCGCCTGCGAACAATTTCAAATCTGAAAAACAATTTCTCATTTACTTATTTCTACCACTCTCAGAACCTCAAAAACATTGCAACCTCATTCTTAACTTCAATTGTTTATTACATATGCATCTGCCCATGCTAATAGGTAATGCCTCAGGTTCAGCGGCAACAGCTATTTTCACAAGTGGTCTGAGCACCTTACATTAATGGGAGTGAACTCACACTGTTATTATGGGCCAGGGTTTAGAAAACACCAAAGTATATCATGGGGTTCACCTGAGCCACAACTTTAAATAGATTTTGGTTATGGGGAGCACAAGGGCCCACTTTACAGGTGTGATGCAACAGAGAGCTAAAGTATGTTTAAAACAAAACAAGGTTTATTCTAGGAATCCAGTTAACATTTTATAAACACACAGTAAATATCTTATCAACTACATACACTGATACTTTCCCAAATACAATATTCTATAGGTAACCCTTAATAACTTCCCAAACAACATCCACAAATTAAACCCTTTTTAAAATAAAGACAGCAGGTTTAAATGCTCTACAGAAACAGGTATTACTTTGAAGTCATCAATGATCTGGAGACATTCCTTAGCTTGTGGAGAGAGAGATCATTATACAGCTGCTTGCTTTGCCGGCAGCTCGCCACCTCTGAAAACGAAACCAAAAACTCACTGCATCTGCCAGCTCAAAAACGAAACTGAAAGACAGTCAGCCCAGCTCCACCCACACACTGACATCACTGCAGCTATTTGATAAACACTCATTTCTTAAAGGTACATCCACCTGACACTGTCCCTTGCCTATATGTGATAGCATAACCCAGGTGCAGAAAAATAGTACCCTGCTATTTGAGCTGGGTATTTGGGCTTCCTCAGTCTCCTCGAAGGCAGACAGAGCAATCACTTGGCGAGACAAAGTGGGATATGAATTTATAAGCTACTTTATTTCACAGTAATGTACTTATACAGAATATCAGTTATGTTATGATCAGATAACTGTTAACAGTTATGGTGCGATTCAAAAAGTGCAATTTTATTTTGTACTATTACACAAAGGTAAGAAACGGCCGCACTTTCCCAAAGTGTTATCCTACATGATTTAAGAACAATAATTGTGGGGTATTCTGCCATTCAGTCTACCCTCTTGTAGCCTTTGCTGCCCGACTGCCTCACATCAGCATTACTTCCAAAATTTCCCTGTCCATGTCTGTACATTTAATCACTTGCCAGGAAAGAGATCAAAGTCTGTCCAAAATAATCGGTTGAAAGTGTTCTGAGACAGTCCAATGAATTACTTACTATTTATCGTCTATGGGGAAACATCAACAACACTAGCTTATTTGCATCTACATTAACTACCAGCTGAGTATCTTTTTATATTCTTGCATTAAAAATAACGTTATTTTCAAATAGGTATTCTTTGAAAGACTAGTTTAAAAAGTTCAGTGACCAGCTGAAATTGCAGCACTTAAATACAGTACCTCTCAGAATTATTCTTGAGGGAAAAGGTTATCAAGCTTTTTTGACAGAAAATATTTTTGAAACATAGGGCTGGATTCTTCCAAAATGGGACTATGTCCCCACGCTAGCGTAAAAACGCTGGAGTTTCCTGCATAAAAGATGAGCTGATTCAGTGACTTGCAGGTGGCTAGCTAGGACCCAGAGTAATTCACGCGGATACGGACCCCCGCACTTCCGGTTTTGAGTCCACGCATGCGCACAGCGGCGGCCTCCAGCGACCGCGCTGAGCGCCACGGCGGACTCAGACCGCGGAGGCAGATTGAAAATGTAGACCCCCCCGATTGGCCGCGCGACTGAGCATCCGACCGTGCGGATCTGTCCCCCTGTCACCTATAAGGCCCCCCCCCCACCCCCGGGTGTTCGTTCCCCCGCTCCCCACCAGGGTGGCTGCAGACTGAGTCCGCAGCTGCCACACGAGCATCCCGACCGGCAATAGGTGGTTAGTTCCACGCCGATCAGGAGTGGACTATCGCTGTGTGGGTCTCTAGCAATGGGTCCCCAGCCGCACGGGGTACTCTGTGATCAAGCCAATTTTCGGGTCCCGGAGAATCGCCGGACCGGCACTGGGCCCAATTTCGGCGTGAAATTGGAATCTCCGCCCCCGTGCCGAACACGATTTTGGCGCGTGGCTGCGGAGAATCCAGCCCATTGACTTTGAACTAATTGTCTTTTGTCCCTGAAGAATCAAGAGCAGAAAGTACCGAAGTATCAATAGACAATTTTTTAGAACCCTAAATATTTCTGAATCATTAACATTGAACGATTTATTTTGCTCCATGCAGCATTAATAGCACTAAGATAATATAAACAAATATAAAAGGAAACACAAATGTTTCTGAGACAAACGTCTTCAGAAGTATAAATGATTTAGGAATTACACTTTGAACAGTGCTCACAATACAAATGGCTCTTACTTGTAGCATAACAGATTGAGCAAACCACAAAAGATAGTTAAACAGAAATACTATTGCAATTAAACAAATTTTCCCTCATGAAATTGTTTCATGAAACAAACATAACAGAATGCATTGTGAATGAAACAGTGGGCTGGATTCTCTGCTGCCCGACACCGGCAGAGAGATCCATGATCGGGCAGAGAATCCAGTGTCGGGCAAAAAGTGGTCCAATGCTCCGGCAGTATCAAGGTTCATACCCCACACCAGCGGGAGGATGCAAATACATCAAATTGACCCATTTACATCCTATTAACAGGTTGGACGCCAGATTCTCCACGCCTCTGTGAATCTCTGGTCTGGGATTCACATGGGCGTGGATTGACGCAGGTATTTGTC
Source organism: Scyliorhinus torazame (assembly GCF_047496885.1). NCBI lineage: Eukaryota > Metazoa > Chordata > Chondrichthyes > Carcharhiniformes > Scyliorhinidae > Scyliorhinus > Scyliorhinus torazame. The sequence goes on from NC_092708.1 coordinate 353,075,823, forward strand.
AGTATGGCCCTGGCGTGGTGGGCCAAGGGGGTAAGGTTTTAAGGTAGGTGCCCCCAAAGTCCATTGGTGGACCCCAAAATGCAAAGCCTGACACCACACCCATCAGACCCCCCATCAGAGACCCCTTCAAAACACAGATCCCCCCCATAACAGGCTGAAACAGTGAAAAAAGTCACTGCTTTAAAACTCACATGTCTCCTACACCTGCTGCCTCAGGCACAGAATGCAGCAGCTATAAATTCCTAGAAAGCAAAAGCCGCATCAAATGAGTTTAAAACCCCTTCAGATCCTTTGATCTGCAAGGATTTTATTCACATCAATGAGAAATTGCTTTTTTTTAAATTTACAGTGCCCAATTATTTTTTTCCAATTAAGGGGCAACTTAGTATGGCCAATCCACCTACCCTGCACATCTTCGGGTTGTGGTGGTGAGACCACGCAGACACGGGGAGAAGGTGCAAACTCCACACTGGGAGCTGGGATCGAACCCGGGTCTTCAGCGCCGTGAGGCAGCAGTGCTAACCAGTGAAATTGCTTTTACTAGGCTGTGACTGACACTTCCAGACAGCCATATGTCTGGATTGTTTAATTTCATTAGCCTTCATGCCTGAAAGGATCTCAAGTACCCTGCTGTGAAACTAACCATAATGTTTATAAACATCTAGTTATGATTGGCAGCTCTTGACCACATCAGAAGCAGTATTTTCTGCTGAGAAAAAGAGGAAGTGGGGGGTCTCTGGTGGAGTCAGGTCACCCTCATGCGTGCGTACTGTGGGGGGGGGGGGATTGCACTGCAAGGGGGAACCAACCACCAGACCTCGCTATTTGGCTGTCAGCTCAAAATGGCGGCCTGATAGCAGGATTTGTGAGGGAATCCCTTGCAGTCCCCGGCATGCATAAATTTGCATGGCAAGGGAGAGTGAATTGCCTCTGAGCGCTGCTCCCAGTGCAAGCGTAAATTGGAGGCAATTTATCTCCGGTGGGAGAACATAGGCCGGGATTCACCAATCCCGCGGCCAGGTTCTGACTCCGGCGTGAAAAGCGGCGCCAACCACTCCGGCATCAAAGGTCCCCGATAATCAGGGATGCTCCCCTTCCTCAGGGGCTAGGTCGGCGCCGGAGTGGTCCTCGCAGCTTCAGCCCGCGCGGAACTGCCGGCGCGAGTCCGCGCATGCGCGCAACGGCCGGCGTGATTACGTGCATGCGCGGAATGGCCGGCATGATTCCGCACATGCGCGTGTGTTCCCGTCTCCGCGCCGGCCCCCGGGCAATATAGCGGAGCCCTTCAGGGGCCCAGCATGGAGGAACATAGGCCCCCACGGAACCAGCCCACCCGCCAATCGGTAGGCCCCGATCACGGGCCAAGCCACTGTGGAGGCCCCCCCCCGGGGTCGGATCCCCCCCGCGCGCCCCTCCAGGACAGCCCCTGCAAACACACCTTCCAGGTCCCGCCGTGTGGGACCAGAGTAACCCACGTCTTGCGGGACTCGGCCAAACTCGGCGGGCATTTGGCCCGTCGAATCGCCGGGGGGGCTGCTTTCAATGGCCCCCGACCGGCGCGGTGGCGATCCGCAGGCACCCAAAAATCGGCACCGGAGAATCGGCGAGCTGGCGTTGGTGCCGCGCAGTGCGATTCTCGCACCCCCCCAGGGATTCTCCGACCCGGCTCCGGCCATAGTCTCCCAAACGGGGAATCTTGTCCAATATGTCTGGTTAGTAATTTCCAATGGCTATTGAATAAATGTATGCATTCTAACCTAGAAAACTATCAAAAGCAGATCAACAGCTTCAAAAAAGCTCATGACCCAAAGGAAAACTGACTACTTGAGCAACATTGAATATAAGCCTTTGTTAAGTTGTTCCAAAAATGTCAGTACACTGGTTTGCTGAGCTTGCTTTCAAACAGCTAGAGTGTGCCTACTTGGTGCAGGTCATAGAGGATTTTACTGGCTCTATATCTACATTTGCAATCCTTAGTAAGTTGGTGTATATATCATAAACGTGTTTAACTAGAAAGGTTCTGAACTTTTTAGATGTTTGTCTATTTGCGCATATATACACATTAGACGACATGCATTTGCACGAGTGATTAAAACTGATGGATATCAATGTTCAGCCAGTCAATTTTAGCTTCCTTCTCAATAAAGTGCTTCTGACATCGATACGGGGGGAAGGTACCCAGTTTCTCCAACGCAATATTAATGTTTGTACCGTTTGGCCTTGTACAACTGTAATGGTTACTGTTTTTAATTAAAATATTTAAAGTGTTTCTGAAAACTCAACAGCAGCGACAAGTACTACTTACACTCACACAAGGCATCAAATAAAGATGTGCATATCACCAACTCATCTCCCACAATTGTGCACAACACTGGGAAGAGATATCCAGTTTTCCGGAAGAGTTCTCTTTGAATGCAGCCAACAAAACAATTATTTTGATACTATACAAAGGGATACAACCGTGTAGTTTTCTCACATTTAAAGACTTAAACCTGGTAGGTCAAGTGGAGTGCAGTGCACTGAAAGTAGTTATACTGTCAAATGTAAATTGCTGCAGGTCACCTTGAAATCCATCACATAGTTCTGTGCATTGGCAGACCTACAGAGCTACGTTCCTGGTTAGCTGGTCTTTAAATCTTAGGGGAAGAATTGGCACATATATCCATTCTCTGAATGTTGAGGATTCTTTTCTCACAGGGCTGAAATTATACTGTAGCCACGTAAAATTCAAGATAGTGTGTATTTTCACAGCACTAATTACACCACACAGCCACAAATTACTGCATTCTATTCCCTTAAAATAAATTTATATCTGGTACTGCCAAAAGAATAAAATCACTCTGCTGTTATGATGGAAACTTACAGCAATGAACAATACTGTAGCTGGATGGTCAACAGTCGAGTGTTTACAAAGCATGATGGGAAAATAGCTAATCTGACAATAACACAAGGATGAAAGAGCTGCAGTTGCAGTTTTATGGAAGTGGCCTGTTGAACAGACATTTAGGGTCAAGGAGTTAGTTAATATGAAACTCCTGTGGTTGCAGAAGATGCTAAACTAACAATTGATAAGCGAAACAATGGAACTGATGTGTCTTAATTGCATGTCACAATAAGTATTTTCCTGTAAAGATTGCGAATACAAGTCTTCTGTGATTTTGTAACACAAGAAGGCATTTTCTACAACATAAACAAATAAACAACTTCTCAGTGGCACTCTTTGCCTTGTGTGCCATTTCTTCTACCTTGAATTACATGATAAATTTCCATCTATTCCCCTCCTGCTGATGTTATTTGTTCCTTCTGGTACACTGGTTAACATGTTCTGAAGGAGGAATGATATTTCATGACTGTTTTTTATTGCCTTGGTTCACAGAAAGAGAGAAACCAACCTCATTTTTACACGGAGACCTGGATTAAGGAATATAAAAAATAACTAACAAAAATTATAAACCATAACATTCAAATAATTTTTTTAATACCTTTTTTGAAACCAGGGTATCGAAAAAGTTTTACTAATCCATAATCATCTCCGGTAACGAGAACATGATCCTTAAAATTTGCATCCACTGAATTAATACCATTAACATCTAAATATTTGGGCCATATTCCATTCACATTTGGACCCAATACACAAGTCCAAGTTGCCCACTGAACATCCTTTATGTCTTCTTTATTTGTAATTTCCTTACCACCTGAAATAGCATAAAAACAAAAAGACACCAGTAAATAAATCTGAAACAAACTGATGGAGATAGATACAATAATAATAATCTTTATTATTGTCACAAGTAGACTTACATTAACACTGCAATGAAGTTTCTGTGAAAATCCCCTAGTCGCCAGACTATGGCGCCTGTTCGGGTATACTAAGGAAGAATTCAGAATGTCCAATTCACTTAACAGCACGTCTTTCGGGACTTGTGGGAGGAAACTGGAGCACCCAGAGGAAACCCACGCAGACACAGGGAGAACGAGCAGACTCTGCGCAGACATTGACCCAAGCCGGGAATTTCCTGGCGCTGTGAAGCAACAGGGCTAACCACTGAGCTACCATGCTCCATCAAGTCTGCTCTGGCATGTGAAAGGAGAGAACAGGAAGAAGTTTTGGATAGTTGTTAAATCACATCACCAAGTCCCTTTAATGAGCTGAACGAGACTGAGAATGATTAAGGTTTCCATACAGAAGCATGTGCCTAGATTTTAACTTTGTCGGGAGTTCTGTGCTAATGAGGAAAACTATCTGTGAAATAGATCTGTAGTTAAATGCTGGTGTGAGATCATTTGGGATCGATGTACGAGGACAGTTTTGGCCTGTGGAAAGGATCAAAATGAAAAGTAAAAAGGTGAGTGAAACTACCTCAAAATGAATTCCAGGATTCATCTTCTCATCAGATAATTTTGATTAGTTCAGTGGCTTGAATCTTTTTTTCCAGTTCTAACAAAGGGTCTCAACTAAATAAATCTTTCTCTCTCTGATATTGTTAATGGTCCTGAACCTCTGTATTTGAGTAAATACAGTCACACAAGTATAAAAAACAGGCTTTTTGTTTTTAACTGCCAGCCACTTTTGAAGGAGGAATCACAATGATCAAACATCTAGATCATATACTTGAATCATTTATCTTCACTGTCCTCTGTTGACCCCCGCCGGGGTTCCCAGTGGATAGAATTTTAAATTTAAAACTCCTACTCTAATTTTTGTAACCATCCATGGTCTTATTTCACTCTGTTTGCACAATTTGGTCCAGTTCTATATCCTAAACACATTGTCAAAATCTTTCACTCCCTCTCAGTTTCCCCTCTTCTTCCTCCCCACCCCACCCAACCTCCCTACCACTGGGTCATTTTATCCTTTTACAGACTGCAGTATTGTTTCCTCTGTTACCTTCTTAATTTTGCTCCCATGACCTACAGCAGGCATTTTCAAAGTGGGGTGTGGATGTCGGGAGGGTCGCAGAGCCATCCATCATGGCATTCCCGATGGTGTAAATTCAGACGCAATGGCCGCAGCAGCTGGCTTTTAAAAATGTCGGCTGCGAACGGCTTTGAAAATGCGGGTTCGCTGCGCATGCGTGCCCGGTCATTAGTGCGCATTCCCGGAGCCCAGAGAGAAACACCGCCTCCTCCTGACGTCAGCGCGCTGACCCAGGAGAAGATTTTTTTAAAAATTCAATTCAGTCTTCCTGCATCTGTCTTGAATATGCTCAAAGGCTGAGCCTGAAGAACTCTCTTTGATGGTGAATTTTAGAGATTAAAAAGATTCACAATACTTTTGAGTTAAGTAATTCCTTCTCATCTATGTCTAAAATCGTCGCATTGTAATTTGCCAACTATATCCCCAGGCTGTAAATCATCCATCTGAGGAAAGCTTACATTCTGCATCTGCTCTGTAGAGTCCTGAGAGAATAATGCCTGTTTCAATGAGGTCATTTCTCATTCTTCGCTACTCTAGACTACAGAATATAAGCCCAGGCTCACCTCTCGCATTAAAGGTAAGAGAAAATGGAGGGTCGCGTAGGTCGACCGGCGTGGGTCGCGAAGGTAGGCTGGCGTGGGTCCCGAAGATGGCCAGTTGGTAAAAATGGGTCCCAGGCAAAAAGGTTTGAAAAACACTGACGTACTGTGTGCTCTGATCCCTTTCTAAAGCACCATGGTAGAATCATTAAGAGTACAAAGTAACAAATTAAGTAAAGGTAAACATGCAATTACACATTTATGTTCTTTTAATAAGGTGAAACTTACTTGGCATGTTGTAAAACAGTCTTTTTCCAGAACCATCATTAGTTTGCAAATATTTGCTATCCATTGACCAATCCATATGAGTGATGAAGCTCAAAGATCCAAAACACTCGCCAACTTTTTTGTATCGTTGCAAAACTCCATAGATATCAATGGAACTGTCATTTGAGCCCACAGACAAATATGATCCATCAGGTGAATATTTTAACTCATGAATTGCTTCTTTCCTATCCTTAATATGAACAACTTCAGTCATATCTCTGTAATAATAAAAGCAGTTTATCATAAAACTGGTCCAAAGTACAGCCTTCAAAATAGTACACGGTCTTAACTGAATTGCTGATCCACGTTTTAAAATGTATTATATTCCATTGAATGGCATGAAATGGCATGCTTGTTAAAACAATTTCTATGTGTGCAGATGTGTGAGGGAGGCCATCCAGAACTACTTGGAAATAAACGAAGTCTCGGCAGCAACAGTGTGGGAAGCGCTGAAGGTAGTGGTTAGGGGGGGATCTAAGTTCTGTATGGGCCCATAAGGAGAAGGCGGAGTGAGCAGAGGTAGATAGGCTGGTTAGGGAAATACTCCAGGTGGACAGGAGATATTCGGAGGCCCCGGAGGCAGGGTTATTGGAGGAGCGGCAGAATCTACAGATGGAGTTTGGTTTGTTATCTACAGGGAAGGTGGTGGAACAGCTGAGGAAGGCGAGGGGGGCGATATATGAGTATGGGGAGAAGGCCAGCAGGATGCTTGCACACCAGCTAAAGAAAAGGGAGGCGGCCAGGGAGATAGGAAGAGTGAAGGACGGAGGAGGGAATACGGTCATAGACCTAGCAGGGGTGAACGGGATGTTTAAGGAGTTTTATAGTCGGCTTTATGAGTCGGAACCCCCAGCTGGGGTGGAGGGGATGAGGCAATTCTTGGAGAGTTTGGAGTTTCCGACGGTGGAGGAAGGGTTGGTGGAGGGGTTGAGAGCCCCGATCGGGATTGCAGAAGTAGTAGAGGGATTGGAGGCCATGATATCATTGATCCTGAAGCGGGAGAAAGACCCAGAGCTATGCGGGTCATAGAGGCCAATCTCCCGACTGAATGTTGATGCCAAACTGCTGGCTAAAATCTTGGCCTCAAGAATAGAAGATTGTGTCCCGGAGGTGATAAGGGAAGACCACACGGGGTTTGTTAATGGCAGGCGGCTAACGGTCAACGTTAGAAGGCTCTTAAATGTGATCATGATGCCCTCCGAGGGAAGGGAGATGGGAGCAAGTAGAGGCGGCATCGTGTAAGGGCACAAGTTGGGGGCATTTGTAACGTCTCCTCTGGTGTTCTTGCGAGCTTGGTACTCCACAGGCCCGGTGGTAGTGGCGGCCCTGAGAGTCTGGGGGCAGTAGAGGAAGCATATGAGAATAAAAGCAAATTACTGCGGATGCTGGAATCTGACACAAAAGAGAAAATGCTGGAAAATCTCAGTGATGCGACCATCAATTCACTCGAAGACACGTGGAGAAGTAAACCGTGGTTTTAATCAGCTTAGAACTGTGCCTGCCTGCGACAGGTACAATACGGAAGGTGGCCCCGCTGGTCAGCTGCTCTTATACTTCCTCTAAAGGGGTGGAGCCATGGGTGAAGCCACACAATGGCCCATAGGTGGAGCCCACAGGGTTAATAACATAACATAATACAGTGCACTGGTGAATTCTCAGTAATTATACATCACCACATTCACCCCGTTTTAAAAAATGAAGTCCGACGGGGCTGACGGGCTCATAGATTCAATCGGTCCGGTGCCCGGATCGTACGTTGCGACCGCCGAAGCACTGGTGTTGCAGCCGCTTCGGGTGGCTGTGGAATTGGGTCCAGAGCGGGCACAGGCGTGGACTCCGGGAGCGGCTCTTCCGGAGCTTCATTCCTGTGGACCGGTGCGGCGGGTGGGAGGGAGCGCGGGAACCATATAGGGGTGAACATGGGAGGTTGGACGGGACATAGTGTGGGGGATGCAGTAGTGGTAGTGGTGGTGGAGCCTGCGGGCACCAGGTCCCGAAGGGAGACGGTATCTTGCCGGCCATCGGGGTGTTCGACGTACCCATAGTGTGGGTTGGAGTGCAGGAGCTGGACCCTCTCTACCAGGGGGTCGGTCTTATGGCTCCTAACGTGTTTTTGGAGGAGGACTGGACCCGGTGTCATCAGCCAGGGCGGAAGTGAGGCCCTTGAGGTAGTTCCCCTAGGGAAAACAAACAACTGGTCAGGAGGAGTCTGGTTTGTGGCCGTGCAAAGGAGGGACCTAATAGCGTGGAGCGTATCGGAGAGGACCTCCTGCCAGTGAGAAACTGGGAGATTCCTGGACCGTAGGATCAGTAGGACGGTCTTCCAGACCGGCGCGTTCTCCCTCTCCACCTGCCCGTTTCCCCTGGGGTTATAACTGGTAATCCTGCTCGAGGCGATGCCCTTACTGAGCAGGTACTGACGCAGTTCGTCGCTCATGAACGACGAGCCCCTGTCGCTGTGGACATAACTGGGGAAACCAAACAGGGTGAAGACACTATGCAGTGCTTTAATGACAGTGGGGGTGGTCATATCGGGGCAGGGGATGGCAAACGGGAAGCGGGAGAACTCATCTATGATGTTAAGGAAGTATGTGTTGCGGTTATTGGAGGGGCGGGGCCCTTTGAAATCGATACTGAGGCGTTCAAAGGGCGGGATGCCTTTACCAGGTGGGCCTTATCCGGTCGATAGAAGTGCGGTTTACACTCCGCACAGATTTGGCAGTCTCTGGTTATAGCTCTGACCTCCTCGGTGGAGTAGGGCAGGTTGTGGGCCTTGATGTAATGGGCGAGCCGGGTGACCCCCGGGTGGCAGAGGTCATCGTGGATAGCTCGTAGTCAGTCATCTTGCGCGCTGGCGCATGTGCCGCAGGACAGGGCATCTGGGGGCTCGTTGAGCTTCCCAGGACGATATACTATATCGTAGTTATAGGTGGAGAGTTCGATCCTCCACCTCAAGATCTTATCATTCTTGATCTTGCCCCGCTGCGTATTATCTAACATGAAGGCAACCGATCGTTGGTCGGTGACGAGGGTAAACCTCCTACCAGCGAGATAATACCTCCAGTGCCGCACGCCTTCCACGATGGCTTGGGCTTCTTTTTCGACCGAGGAGTGTTGAATTTCAGAGGTGGTGAGGATGCGTGAAAAGAACGCTACCGGTCTGCCTGCTTGGTTGAGGGTGGCGGCGAGAGCGACCTCTGAGGCGTCGCTCTCCACCTGGAAGGGAACGGACTCGTCCACCACGCGCATCGCGGCTTTGGCGATGACCGCCTTGATGCAGTTGAAGGCCTGGCGGGCCTCGGCTGCCAGTGGAAAGAGGGTGGCCTTAAATAGTGGGCGGGCTTTGTCCGCATACTGGGGAACCCACTGGGCGTAATAGGAGAAAAACCCAAGGCACCTCTTCAGGGCCTTGGGACAGTGAGGGAGAGAGAGTTGTAGGAGGGGGCGCATACGGTCAGGGTCGGGCCCGAGGACCCCGCTTTCCACGACGTAGCCGAGGATGGCTAGCCTGGTTGTGCGAAAACGCATTTCTCCTTGTTGTAGGTGAGGTTGAGTTTTTGGGCGGTTTGGAGAAATCGGTGGAGGTTGGCGTCGTGGTCCTGCTGATTATGGCCGCAGATGGTGACATTGTCCAAGTACAGAAATGTGGCCCGCAGCCCGTACTGGTCCACCATTCGGTCCATCGCTCGTTGGAACACCGAAACCCCGTTCGTGGTGCCGAAGGGGACCCGGAGGAAATGGAAAACGTGGCCGTCTGCCTCAAACGCCGTGTCTGCAATCCGGGGAAGGCGGTACGCATCGAGTTGCGTAAACCGGTTAATGGTCTGGCTGTAATCAACCATCATCCGGAACTTTTCCCCGGTCTTGACGACCACCACCTGAGCTCTCCAGGGGCTATTGCTGGCCTCGATGACCCCCCTCCCGCAAGAGACGCTGGACCTCGGACCTAATGAACGTCCTGTCCTGCATGCTATACCTCCTGCTTCTGGTGGCTACTGGCTTGCAATCGGCGATGAGGTTTGCGAAGAGGGGGGGGGGGGGGGATTTTTAGGGTCGTGAGGCTGCATATGGTGAGCGGGGGCAGGGGCCCCCCCCGAACTTAAGAGTTAGACTCCTGAGGTCGCACATGGAAGTCGAGTCCCAAAAGGAGAGGAGCGCAGAGGTCTGGGAGCACATATAGTTGAACATTAGCGTACTCAGCGCCCTGTATCGCTAGGGTTGCAGTAGTGCACCCTTGGATTTGCACCGAGTGTGACCCAGAGATGAGGGAGATGGTTTGTTGCGTGGGAATATTGGGAGCGAGCAGCGTCTTACCATGTCCGGGTGAATGAAGTTCTCTGTGCTCCCGGGGTCGAAGAGGCAAGGTGTCTCGTTCCCGTTAACCTGGACGGCCATCATGGAGCACCGGAGGTGCTTAGGTCGTGACTGGTCCAGGGTGACCGCGCTGAGTTGTGAGTAGCCGGCAGCGTGATCGGAGGTGCTGGGGCGGCCCCGCGATGGCTGTCCGTGTAGATTGTACACGTCGAGCGGCGTAGCAGATGGCGGCCCCCGTTGGTCGAGCGTGGCGGGCGGTGAGGAAGATGGCGTCCAAGATGGCGGCCCCCATGGATCGCACGTGGCCGGCCGCGTGGGGGAGGATGGCCAAGATGGCGGCTCCCATGAGTCGCAAGTGTTGTGCGGAGGCGGAGTCGGCAGATACGCTGCCACCTTGCGGGGTCTGCGGGCCTGTGAGTCTGTGGATCGGGTCTGTGAGTTCGAGTTCTTAGACCTGGCCAGGCAGACCTTGGCCAAGTGTCCTTTTCGCCCGAAGCTGCTGCATTTCGCGTTGCGGGCCGGGCAGTGCAGTCGGGGGTGTTGGGACTGGTCGCAAAAGTAGCAGGGTAGCCCCCCATGATGGGCAGGCGGCCGCGCGGCACAGGCCTGGGGTAGTCTCGGGTCGGGGGCACACGAGGGGGTCGCATGATCAGCCGGTAACGCAGTAAAGCTCTGAAAAGCGGCCTCCAGAGAGGTAGCCAGTTTTACCCTGTCGTCCAGGTCCTGGGCCCTTTTTTGAGCAGGTGCTGTCTCACATAGTTCGATCGTACCCCCGCCACGTAAACGTCTCAGACAGCGAGCTCTATGTGTTGTGTGGCCGTAACGGCCTGGTAGTTACAGATGCGCGCGAGGGCTTTGAGGTCGCGTAGGTAATCATCTAGCGGCTCCCCGGGGCGCTGGCGGCGAGTGGTGAAGACGTGTCGCGCGTAGACCTCGTTCACAGGCCGCACGTAGAGGCGTTCGAGTAGTGCGAGGGCCTCTGTATAGGAAGCGGCTTCGGCGAGCTGGACAGAAATGCGATGGCTCACCCGTGCGTGGAGGAGGCTCAGCTTCTGTTCATCAGTGACGGATGGCGTAGACGACGCGGCGAGATAGGCCTTGAAGCATCAAAGCCAATGTGAAAAAATGTATTTCGCCGCTTGTGGATCGAGTTCCAGTCTGTCAGGTTTGAGGGCTGATTCCATAGTAGCATTATAAGCTGATTAAATTGATGCGACCATCAATTCACTCGAAGACACGTGGAGAAGTAAACCGTGGTTTTAATCAGCTTAGAGCTGAGCCTGCCTGCGACCGGTACAATACTGAAGGCGGCCCCGCAGGTCAGCTGCTCTTTATACTTCCTCTAAAGGGGTGGAGCCATGGGCGGAGCCCGTACATGCCCCAACATATCCCCCCTGTGGGTGAAGCCACACAATGGCCCATAGGTGGAGCCCACAGGGTTAATAACATAACATAACATAATACAGTGCACTGGTGAATTATCAGTAATTATACTTTCACCACACTCAGCAGGTCTGGCAGCATCTGTAGGGAGAGAAAAGAGCTAATGTTTCGAGTCCAATCTTTGTCAAAGCATATGAGAATGGAGGGAGCATTGGTGTGGGCTCCAATCATCGGTTTGTTCCAGGGAGGCTGGATGGAAGATTTCGGAGATGGCAGAGAGCAGGGATTGAGAGGATGGGAGATCTATTTGATGGAAGCTTTCCCTGTTTGGAGAAGAAGTTCAAATTGCTGGGAGGGAATTGGTTTTGATATCTGCAGATAAGGGACTTTGTGCGAAGGCAGGTTTCGATCTTTCCGCTCCTACCGCCACAGGGGATACAGGACAGGGTAGTTTCTAGAATGGGAGTGGGGGAGGGGAAGGTTTCGGATATCTACAAAGAGCTTATGGAGTGGGAGGAAACCCAGATAGATGAGCTAAAGGGTAAATGGGAAGATGAGCGGGGGGGGCCTAAAGGCTGGTCTGTGGGCGGATGCTTTGAGCAGAATCAACACATCCTCATCATGTGCCAGGCTCAGCCTGATACAATTCAAGGTGGTTCACCAGGCATACATGACGGTGGCTCGGTTGTTCAGGTTTTCCGGGATAGAGGACAAGTGGTGTGTGAGGTGTGCGGGAGGGCCAGCAAACCATGTCCATATGTTTTGGGCCAGCCCGAAGCTTAGGGGGTACTGGCAGGGATTTGCGGATGTCATGTCCACGGTACTTAAAACAAGGGTGGCGCCGAGCCTGCAGGTGGCGATCTTTGGAGTGTCGGAAGATCCAGGAGTCCAGTGGGCGAGAGAGGCTGACGTTTCGGCCTTTATCTCCTTGATAGCCCGGAGACGGGTATTGTTAGCGTGGAGGGACTCAATGCCCCTGAAATCAGAGGTTTGGATTAGTGACTGATGGATCTCTGTGTCTATTCGGAACCCTTGATATGTGTTATCCCTTCTTAGTTCCCAAATAACTGAGATTCCAGACTGCGCTTCTTGGTAAAGTTATTTGAAACTTTATTCATCAGCTTTAGTGTCTACTGCTAAAGTCAATTTTTCAATACAAAATTTAGGAAGTTCCAACTAGCCCGGCAACAAGCTAGTCAGATTGATTGTCTTTAGCAAAGACAGTAGTTGTAACCAGAAAATCTGATTTCTATCAGCGACATGGCTGGGTTTCTCAGACTTGAGAAAATTAAGTTCGCCCTGAGAAGGTCAACGTTGGGGTTCATACGGAGGTGGCAGCCGTTTATCGACTTCTTCGGAGAAAGCTAAACTGTCAGCAGAGGCAATAAGGGGGGGGGGAAGCGGTTAAAATGTTTTTTTTACAAAAACATTCGATGCGCCGCTGAATGGCATGCCAACATCGCTCCTCGTGCCAGCGAGAACTGGTCATGATTGTCCACTGTCAGGTGCTTTTAGTCTGCAAATGGAAGAATTGTGCCCAATGTTTCAAATCCGTCTGACTCTTCTTCAGGATTGAAGAGAGGGAGAAATTTGATGTATTTTATACTGTTTAAGAGGTGGTGGAGCAGGTGAAGTACTGCTCCGGGGTCCCACCATCTCATCCACACATCCGCCACCCCAGGGATTCAATGGGACCGTGTAATGGAATGGCCAACTCGCATGCAGGGATCACTCAGTGAACAATGGAAAGTGCTATCGAGGATAGGAGTCAGACATTGTCAAACGGTGCAGAGCACCAGAGCTCATCGCAGAGCAGGTTGTCATCATCCTCCATCCCATGGACAATACCGGCTGTTACTGCCAACCCAGGGCCCACACCCCATAGTGCGGCAGGTATATATCACGGAGGGAGTGGCAGGTGAGGGAGGGGGGGGTGTCGGTGTGGGATCATAGAATCATAGAATTTACGATGTGGAGATGCCGGCGTTGGACTGGGGTGAGTACAGTAAGAAGTTTTACAACACCAGGTTAAAGTCCAACAGGTTTGTTTCGATGTCACTAGCTTTCGGAGCGCTGCTCCTTCCTCAGGTGAATGAAGAGGTATGTTCCAGAAACATATATATAGACAGATTCAAAGATGCCAGACAACACTTGGAATGCGAGCATTAGCCGGTGATTAAATCTTTACAGATCCAGAGATGGGGTAACCCCAGGTTAAAGAGGTGTGAATTGTGTCAAGCCAGGACAGTTGGTAGGATTTCGCAGGCCAGATGGTGGGGGATGAATGTAATGCGACATGAATCCCAGTTCCCGGTTGAGGCCGCACTCATGTGTGCGGAACTTGGCTATAAGCTTCTGCTCGGCGATTCTGCGTTGTCGCGCGTCCTGAAGGCCGCCTTGGAGAACGCATACCCGGAGATCAGAGGCTGAATGCCCTTGACTGCTGAAGTGTTCCCCGACTGGAAGGGAACATTCCTGCCTGGTGATTGTCGCACGATGTCCGTTCATTCGTTGTCGCAGCATCTGCATGGTCTCGCCAATGTACCACGCTTCGGGACATCCTTTCCTGCAGCGTATGAGGTAGACAACGTTGGCCGAGTCGCACGAGTATGTACCGCGTACCTGGTGGGTGGTGTTCTCACGTGTAATGGTGGTATCCATGTCGATGATCTGGCACGTCTTGCAGAGATTGCCATGGCAGGGTTGTGTGGTGTCGTGGTCACTGTTCTGAAGGCTGAGTAGTTTGCTGCAAACAATGGTTTGTTTGAGGTTGCACGGTTGTTTGAAGGCAAATAGTGGGGGTGTGGGGATGACCTTGGCAAGATGTTCATCTTCATCGATGACGTGTTGAAGGCTGTGAAGAAGATGTCGTAGTTTCTCCGCTCCGGGAAAGTACTGGACGACGAAGGGTATTCTGTCGGTTGTGTCCCATGTTTGTCTTCTGAGGAGGTCGGTGCGGTTTTTTGCTGTGGCGCGTTGGAACTGTCGATTGATGAGTCGAGCGCCATATCCCGTTCGTACGAGGGCATCTTTCAATGTCTGTAGATGTCTGTTACGCTCCTCCTCGTCGGATTTAGAACAGGATTTAGAATTTACAGTGCAGAAGGAGGCCATTTGGCCCATCGGGTCTGCATCGGTCCTTGGAATGAGCATCCCACCAAAGCCCATACCTCAACCCTATCCCCGTAACCCCACCCAACCTTTTTGGACATGAAGGGCAATTTAGCATGGCCAATCCACCTAACCTGCACATCTTTGGACTGCGGGAAGAAACCGGAGCACCTGGAGGAAACCCACGCAGACACGGGGAGAATGTGAGACTCCGCACAGTGACCCAATCCGGGAATCAAACCTAGGACCCTGGAGCTGTGAAGCAACAGTGCTAACCACTGTGCTACCGTGCTACGGATGCGGTGCCCGTGTCCCTGGCCAGTTCCCCCCCCCCCCAGTAGGTGAGCCTGGAGGCGATCAGAGCATCCCGAGTACACGCTATGCAGCCTCCTGTGCCTGCCTGGACCTCATGTCCTGCCCATCCTTGCCCTCCCCCGCATCCACCTCCTCCAGCATGTCATCCCTCTGCTGCGCGATGCTGTGGACACAGCAGGCCACCAGGATGCGAGCAATCCTCCCAGTACCATACTGGAGGATCCCTCTGGAGTGGTCCAAGCATCTGAAACGCATCTTCAGGATGCCGATGCACCATTCGATCACACCCCTGATCGCTGCATGGGCGTCATTGTAGCAGTTCTCCGCATTGGTCTGTGGCGTCCGGATAGGCGTCATCAGCCATGACTGCAGCGGATAACCCTTGTCGTCCAGGAGCCATCCCCTACAGCAGGAGTTCGCCTTAAAGAGGCCAGGAACCATCTGTGCCAAGATGAAGGTGTCATGCACACTGCCTGGGTACCGGCGCAGACATGCATAATGTGCAGCTCATGGTCACACACCAGCTGCACGTTCATCGAGTGAAATCTTTTTGGTTTGTGAAGATTGGCCTGTCATCTGCAGGTGTTCGTAGGGCGACATGCATCCTGTTGATCACTCCCTGGACTCCCTGCATCTCGGCGATAGCGGCGAACCCCGCTGCCTGCGCATCCTGGCGGGCTTGGTCCATAGTGAAATGGATGTATTGCGCAGACTGGGCATATAAGCCTCCATGGCGGAGCGGGTGCACCGAGCTCTGAGATTCCAGACAGATCCGCACTCGGCACTGGAAGGACCTCGTGGCGTAAACGTTCAAGGCGACTGTCACCTTGGCGGCCACCGGGAGCAAGTGTTCTCCCCCATTCCACCACGCTGCCAGGTGCGCCATGATCTGGCAGATATGTCGCACTGTCCTCCTGCTCAGCCAGAGTCTTCGAAGGCATGCCCGGTCGCCAGGTCCTAGGATGACAGGCGCTGCCGATACACACAAGGCCTCTTGCGGCACCTCCTTCTCCCCCACAGCCTGTTTGGCGGCCCGCTCTCCATCCTCAGCGGTTTGCTCTTGTTCCTCTGGGGCAGGCTCCGCTGCTGCAGCTTCCTTCCCCTTGAGCAGCTCCAGCTCGTACAGCCGTAGTGCATCCCACAGGGCTGCGGCAACTAGGAGGAAATCCACCGTTGCTGGTTGTATTCCAATATCCATTGTCTGCAAGGGGTGAAAGTCCGACATGTTAACATGGTGAGTACTCCCTTGCCCAATCAGATCCAACAGGCTACACAATGGCACTGGCTGGCACTGTGGACGCTGCCATCATATGTCCCCCCGTGTTGCCCCTCCCAATCCCCGCACCCCTGGCCCCGGTGGTGCCCTTTGCAGAGCAGAGCAGATGGCTATGAGGAGCGACACACTCTGGCGGATATTGCAGGGCGTCCCCAGAGTGGTCCAGGAAACGGAACATCACTTTTAACAGATCTATTATCCTCTCCACTACTACCCTGGTGGAGGCAATGATTGTATCTTTCCTCCGCCTCTGTCCTCAGATCAACATCATCAACAACTTTTCAAAGGTTACCCTTCATCATACAACAACCATCCTTTGAGCAGAGCTGGAGCCGCGAACAACCTTGGCACTTGAGTGGCACACTATGTAGGCATCATGGGAGCTGCCAGGGTACCTTGCAAAACCAGTAGAATCCGGGTCCTGTGGTAGCACATAATGTGAACATTCATGGAGTGATACCTCTTCCTATTGACAAAGGTGCCCAGCTGGCGCCTTGTTGGCCACATGAATGCAATCAATGGTACTCTGGATGGGTGGGAACCCTGCATTAGCTGAAAAACCTCTGGACTGTTCAGCCTGGCTAGCTTGGTCCTTCCTAAAATAGATGAATGTGCTCACCCGCTTGAACAAAGCATCAGTCATCAGCTTGGCGCAGCTATTCACAGATGACTGGGAGATGCTGCAAAGATCATCCACTAACCCCTGGAAAGATCCAGAGGCATAAAGGTTAAGGGCTACAGTGACCTTGAGAACCACGGGCATTGGAAGTTTACCCACACAGTTGGAGGTTATCTTCAGCACAATCATCTGACATATGGGCGTGATGGTTTCCCTTGAAAGGCGGAGCCTCCTGAAGGACTGGAGCTCGGTTATTTCGAGGTAGTTGGACCGCAGCATGTAGACCCTGGCAGATGGATAGTGGCATGTTCTGCAGGGTCGTTCTCTTTGCCCTCCCTGTTGGCCCTGAACACCCAGTGGCCTGCAGCCACCAGACCTCCTGTCTCTTTGGTCCCTGTCTTCCTCAGAGGAGGACATGCTCCCTGCTGAGTAAAAGGTACCCATCTGCTGATATGCAAATACAGCTGACCCATGCGCAATAGATGCCAAAGGGGTTGGAAATCTCAGAGATACGTTACAAGATTGAAATGTCTTGAAAAGCACAGACCTCAAAAGAAAGCAGTGAAAACGTTCACAAAACTCTAGGCTAAGCCCACAACAAACTCTGAATAAGACAGCGTCTTCTGAGTTTATCAACTCAGCCGGTCTTTGATCCTCCCTCCATTTATCCTGCCCTTGGATGACAAATGTGGATTGACCACCTGCCAGTGCCCATACGCCTACCTAAATATCGCATGGGCAATGTAAAATCCAGGTTACTTGGTGTATAAATCATTTAAATCGTGCTCACGCCAGCTGACCAAAATATTGCAGGAGTATACAATGATATTGTGATGCGCACCCAATGCCTTCCCACGCAATTTTGCACACTTCCTGATCGGGTGTGCCTCCGACCATTTGAAGTTAAATTTTGCCCCGTACAATTTTGGTCTCCATATCTAATGATATACTTGACTTGGAAGATGGTGGAGAAAAGGTTCTCTAGACTGATTCCTGGGATGAGATGGTTGACCTAGGAGGGGAGATTGAGTACATTGGGCCTATGCTCGCTCAAGTTTAGAGGTGATCAAGAAAGAGGTGATTTCATTAAAACGCACAAAGTTCTGAGGGGACTTGACAGAGTAGATGCTGAGAGATTGTTTTCCTTCCTGCAGAGTCTAGAACCAGGGAACATAGTTTTATGAGTGTGACATTAAACTCTCCGCCTGCCTGGGTGAGCTCAACTCCCAACAACAACATCCAGGATTAAGCAGGCCACTGGATTAGTGCCCCAACCGCTACCTTAAACATTCACTCCCTCCACCACTGGTGCACATTAGTAGCAGTGCACACCATCAACCAAGATACACTGTGCCACTTGCTGTGGCTTCTTTTACAGCATCCTCCAAACACATGACTTCTACCACTAAGATGATCAACAGCTGAAGGCACATGGGACCACCATGGAACGGCTCCCAGCATCCTCAATTTCTACTGGTGTGGAATCAAGAGTACAGGTTGCACTTGCAACCTGAGCAGTACCTACTCAGGCAGGCGTCAATTTGAATGTTTGTGGAGTTGGGCCAGCTTCTCAATGGGGTATGGTTTACCAGTCTCAGAGGATTCATGAACCATAGTCTTGTTCAAAAGGTTTTGCCCATGCCAACTCATTTCCCCCATCCATCCTCAATGACCCCTCATACCTTTCTTACCAATTAATGATCAATGTCTGTTCAGCCACTATGTTTAGAACTAAAGAACCCATGGTAACATTGTCATGTTTGAAACTGCTGAGAAAAAACGCACACATGGGACGAAGAACTGGTGCTTCTACAATCCAATAAAAGCATCACACAGACTATTAAAGTGTCAATAATAGAAGCCTAACTGGGAGCCCAGACTCATAAGGAAATTAACTCAATGAGAATCTAGTTTTGACAATGGGAGAGAACTGTTGACTTTGCTTGATTAACATCTTTATGTGGTGATAAGAAGTTATTTTTCGGTGATCTCTTTCGTCAATGCCTCAAATTTTATTTGCACAAGATTAAGAGGTGTGAAGTGGTTACAGCTTCCGTTATTGATCTAATGCAGAAGGCTATCATTATTAATCCAAACACTGCATTTGTATTTTAAAGATAAAACAAACCAGCAAATGGCTCCCATTTCCACATACCTGATCCGTAGAACAGTAAAAGAACCATCCTTCATACCCAGAGCAAGATGAATGCCATCCGAACTCACAGCAACACAACGAATTGGTTCTTCCATATTGCATCGAGCAATCAGAGCATGATCAATAAGACTCCATATTCTAAAAATATAAATTCAGTCTCCCATAAAATGGCAAAATAAATAACAGTTGAGCTGCTCAATATTCTAACCATAATACTCTTTCCAATTGATCCTTAATATTATTTTATACCTCACTGCTCTTTCAACAAAATATACAGTTAAGATTTATTTTGGAAATTTATATCTCACTTAAAGTGAATAACATATTACAGCCAGCCAATAAAGAAATTGAATTGAGGTACACTTAAAACGTTGATGTTTCAAATTAACATCAACTTATTTCCAAGAAATTGAGCATTGTTGCATTGGAAATAAGTAACTGCATCCAGTTAATTTAGTACTAATTTAGAATTTCAGTAAATCTCACTTTCATAGGTACATTAAGAACAGGAGTAGCAATTCAGCCTCTCGAGCCTGCTCCGCCATTCAATACCATCATGGCTGATCCCATCTCAGCCTCAACTCCACTTTCCTAACTGTTGTCAATAACCCTTCAACCCATTACTATTTCTAAATCTCTCTATCTCCTTAAATTTACTCAATGTCCCGTCGTCCACCACACGCTAGGGAAGTGAATTCATGACTCTTTGAGAGAAGTAATTTCTCCTCATCTCTGTTTTAAATCTGCTACCCCATATCTTAAAACTATAATCTCTCATTTTAGATATCCCCACAAGAAACATCCTCTCTACGTCTACTTTTATCATCTTACATCCTCAATTAGATCTCCCCTTAATCTTCTAAACTCTAGAGGGTATAGGCCTAAACTGCTCAATCTCTCTTCATTGGGGTTCCCAATCCGGTGGAGAATCGACCGGGCTCTGATTCGGTTCCGATGCTCTGGGCCCCCCGCCCCGGCAGCGAGGTTTTATGGGCGGATGTAAGTAGGTCATTTGAACCAATAGCGGTCTGGAAGCTGAGTTCTCCAAGCTGGCGATGCTTCAGGCCCCTCAGCTGGGATTCACGTGGCTGTGGATTGGTGCAAGTATTTTTAAGCGTGGCCCTGACGCGATGGACCCCATAGTGAATCAAGGCGGTAAGTATGTAATGTAGGTGCCCCCAAAGTCCATCGGTGGGTAACAATTGTAACAGCTACTGCTTTGAACACTTCTGTCTGAGGCAACAGATGTTAGGAAAAGGTAAGTGAAAATGCAGTGATTCTTCAACTGACTGCCTCGACTGCCCTTCAGCTTTCAGGCAGGGTGTTCTGATGTGGTGGGGGGCGCCTGGTAGGTGGGAATCTTTGTTGAGGTCTGATGCGGGGTCTGATGGGCGGGCGTTGGGTCACCCTCATGCACACATGCTTTGCGGGGAGGGGGGCGGTGACCCTAATTCCCAAGGTGGAGGGGGTTCTGGGGAGGTTGTCCCTGCTTGTCAGCGGGGGACAGAATTTGCAGGGCAGAAACCCGTGCACTTCCCACCGTGCACAGATTTTCATGGCAATAGAGAATCAATCCTGGGCACCACTCCTAGCGCCTGCGCAGACCAGGAGCAATTCTACTCAAGCGGGAGAATGTAGTCTCCTGAATGGAGAATCCAGCCCATTACCTGATGGAAGTATAAATATAAAACATCTTTCGTTGAATTTATTTGCATCATGAATTTAGTTAGCCATATATTGCTAGTGGCTCAGGTATTGAACAATACCAATGGAAGATTATCACACATGGCTGCTATGACAATGGATGCTGGAATTTGCAAGTATAAACTGTAAAGCACCACCTGGATGAAGTAAAAAGTTCTTCTGAAAGGGTGCCTGAAATTTTAAAATGACCTTCAAAAGACAGCTTTAACTATTTATAACAATATATATTATAAATATATTAATTCTCAGGATTTGGGCATAACTGGCAACAGCATTTATCGTTCCTGTGCTGAAATTGCTCCCACAAAAGCAGAGAGGCAGAGGGGTTCAGGATGAAGAATGCGAGTAAGCATACCTTAGTTCATATCTTCAAAAATATCCTAAAGCCCCTGTATTTTTTTTAATTAAAGTTCTTCATTGTTTCTGAAACCAAATCTGGGGCGGGATTCTCCCCTACCCGGCGGGGCGGGGGTTCCTGGTGGGATGGAGTGGCGTGAACCACTCCGGTGTCGGGCCGCCCCAAAGGTGCAGATTTCTCCGCACCTTTAGGGGCCAAGCCCTCACCTTTAGGGGCTAGGCCCGCGCCGGAGTGGTTGCTGTCCAGCCAGCTGGCGTGGAAGGCCTTTGGCGCCAAGCCAGCCGGGGCCGAAGGGTCAGCGGCTGCTGACGTCTGCCCCACGCATGCGCAGGGGGGGGGGTCACCTACGCGTCGGCCATCGTGGAGACCTACACGGCCGATGCGTAGTAAAAGAGTGCCCCCACGGCACAGGCCTGCCCGCGTATCGGTGAGCCCTGATCACGATGGCGGGCCAGGCCATCGTGGGAGCACCCCCCGGGGCCAGATCGCCCCACGCCCCCCCCCAGGACCCCGGAGCTTGCTCGCGCCGCCAGGTCCCGCCGGTAAGGGACCTGGTTCAATTCACGCTGGCGGGACAGGCACAGCAGCAGCGGGACTTCGGCCCATCGCGGGCCGGAGAATCACTGGGGGGGGGGGGGGGGGGGGGGGCGCCGACTGGTGCAGCGCGATTCCCGCCCCCGCCGAATCTCCGGTGCCGGAGAATTCGGCGGCCGGCGGGGGCGGGGTTCACGCCCCCCCCCGGCGATTCTCCGACCCGGCGGGGGGTCGGAGAAACCCGCCCAAGGGGCGTCATTCTCCGACCCCCCGCCGGGTCGGAAAATGGCCGTTGGCCGCCGTGAATCCTGCCCTCGCCCCCGCCGAAGTCTCCGGTACCGGAGATTGGGCGGGGGCGGGAATCGGGCCGCGCCGGTTGGCGGGACCCCCCGCTCAATTCTCCGGCCCGGATGGGCCGAAGTCCCGCACAGAAATTGCCTGTCCCGCCGCCGTACATCAAAGCTGGTATTTACCGGCGGGACCTGGCGGCGTGGGCGGGCTCCGGGGTCCTGGGGGGGGGGGAGCGCGGGGCGATCTGACCCCGGGGGGTGCCCCCATGGTGGCCTGGCCCGCGATCGGGGCCCACCGATCCGCGGGCGGGCCTGTGCCATGGGGGCACTCTTTCCCTTCCGCCTCCGCCACGGCCTCCACCATGGCGGAGGCGGAAGAGACTCTCCCCACTGCGCATGTGCGGGAAACTGTCGGCGGCCGCTGACGCTCCCGCGCATGCGCCGCATTTCCGTGCCATCTGGCGGGGCAACAAACGCCATTTCCGCCAGCTGGCGGGGCAACAAACGCCATTTCCACCAGCTGGCGGGGCGGAAATCCCTCCGGCGCCGGCCTAGCCCCTCAATGTTGTGGCTCGACCCCCAAAGATGCGGAGCATTCCGCACCTTTGGGCCGACGCGATGCCCGTCTGATTGGCGCCGTTTTTGGCGCCAGTCGGCGGACATCGCGCCGTTGGGGGAGAATTTCGCCCATGGTCTTTCACCTTTACTACTCTTTCTGGAAGTCTGAATCCATGGGCGTCATTCTCCGACCCCCCGCCGGGTCGGAGAATCGCCGGGGGCTGGCGTGAATCCCGCCCCCGCCGGTTGCCGAAGTCTCCGGCACCGGATATTCGGCGGGGGCGGGAATCGGGCCGCGCCGGTTGGCGGGCCCCCCGCTGGATTCTCCGGCCCGGATGGGCCGAAGTCCCGCCGATAAATTGCCTGTCCCGCAGGCGTGAATTAAACCACCTTTTGAACGGCGGGACAAGGCGGCGTGGGCGGGCTCCGGGGCCCTGGGGGGGGGGGGCGCGGGGCGATCTGGCCCCGGGGGGTGCCCCCACGGTGGCCTGGCCCGCGATCGGGGCCCACCGATCCGCGGGCAGGCCTATGCCGTGGGGGCACTCTTTCCCTTCCGCCTCCGCCATGGTGGAGACCGGAAGAGACTCCCTCCACTGCGCATGCATGGGAAACTGTCAGCGGCCGCTGACGCTCCCGCGCATGCACCGCCCCGAGATGTCATTTCCGCGCCAGCTGGTGGGGCAACAAAGGCCGTTTCCGCCAGCTGGCGGGGCGGAAAGTCCTCCGGCGTCGGCCTAGCCCCTCAATGTTGGGGCTCGGCCCCCAAAGATGCGGAGCATTCCGCACGTTTGGGGCGGCGCGATGCCCGTCTGATTGGCGCCGTTTTGGGTGCCAGTCGGCGGACATCGCGCCGTTTCCGGAGAATTTCGCCCCATGTGTGGTTCAATCTTTTGAGTTGAGAAGAATTTCCTAATATCAGTCCTATATTTTACTAGTTTAAAACCATGGCCCGTTGTCCTACTTACAGAATTTAAAGTAATGTTCTGGATTTATTTTCAACAACATATATCTACACTACCTTTAATGACAAAAATATCCAGATGTTTCACAGATGTATAACTAGATAAAAATTGACACTGAGCCAAAAGAGGGTGTATCAGGATGGTTGACTAAAAGATTTATCAAAGAGTTGGATATTTAAGAAACAACGGTTCAGGAAGGAAATTCCAGAGTGCAAGACCTCAACAGCTGAAGGTATGGCAACCAATGCTGAGGTGAAGAGAGTAGGAGATTCACAGATAGGGCATGGTTGAAGGAATGTAGAACTTTCAGAGGATTGTATGGCTGGAGAAGCCTAACCAGAGAGTGAGAAGGGCAGCATGGTAGCACAGTGGTTAGCACACTTGCTTAATAGCGGCAGGGACTCTGGTACGATTCCCGGCTTGGGTCACTGTCTGCGCAGAGTCTTCACGTTCTCCGTGTGTCTGCGTGGGTTTCCTCCCACAGTCCAAATATGTGCAGGTTAGGTGGATTGGTCACACTAAATTGCCCCATGGTGTCCAAAAAGCTAGGTGGGGTTGCTGGGTTATGAGGATAGGGTGGAGGTGTGTGCTTAAGTAGGAAGCTCTTTTCATGGGCTGGTGCGGACGTGATGGGCCGACTGGCCTCCTTCAGCACTATAAATTCTGTGGTTCTATGGTAAGTAAGGCTATGAAGGGATTTAAATTGGAAACTATGGAACTAGGAGCTAGTTTAGGTTGGATGCACAGGATGGGAGAATAGCAGCAGGATTCTCCCTTCCGGGGACTAACGCCGGCGAGAAAAACCGGACCCCCCAACGACTCCGGCATCAACGGGCCCCCAAGGTGAGGAATTCTCACCTGTTTCGGGGGCTAGATGGACATCGGAAGGGTTGGCGCCGCTCCAGCCAGTGGTTCCACGCATGCGCAGACCAGCCGGCGTATTTTGGCGCATGTGCGGGGGGCTCTCTTCTCCGCGCAGACCATGGCGGAGCCCTACAGGATCCGGCACGGAAGAAGTGCCCCCACGGAACAGGCCCGCCTGCAGATCGTTGGCCCCGATCGCGGGTCAGGCCACCTTGGGAGCCCCCACCCCGGGTCAGATCCCTCCATGCCTCCCTCGAGGACCGCCCCCGCCAACTTACCTGCCAGGTCCCGCCGTGTGGGACCATGCGTAACCCACGCCGGCGGGACAGGACAAAAATGGACGGCCGCTCGGCCCATCGGGGCCCAGACAATTGCCGGGGGGGGGCGCTGCCAACGTCCCCCGACCGGCGTGGCGTGAATCCTGCCCCTGCCCGAGAATACGGCAGCCGGCGTCGGGGCATGATTCGTACCGCCCCCTGGGGATTCCCCGACCGGGCGGGGGCGTCAAAGAATCCCGCCCCAGAACTGTGGGATATGGTTAACAACATTTCTGAAGAGTGGAAGTCGCTCCATCCCTACAACTATCTTATGTATCTCTACAAGAGCACTTCTCAGACATCTCCTTCTCAGACACTGGAGATCAACCTTTTCTACATTTCTTCTACTAACTTAATGTGTTTCTTGTGTCTTGATGACCAGTACTGCACACAATATTCAAGTGTGACTGGTGGACTGACTTGTTTGGTCTTAAATTTGATTTTACGCAATTGACAATATAACATTGACTGATGTTCTGCACAGTTTAAACATGCTGGCCTGGATTCTCCACAGTCCCGCACCGAAATCGCGTTTGGCATGGGGGCGGAGAATCCATTTTTACGACCGAATCGGGCTCGGCGCCGCTCCCGCTCCCGTTTTACGCGGCGCAGCTGATGGGCCATTGCCAGAGGCCATCCCAGCGGTCCCGACCGTCCAAATTCCCGACGGCGTGGTTCTCACCACATCTGGCCGGTCGGGACTTAAGCGCGCCGGCTGCGGACTGCCCTGGTTGGGGGCGGGGGGAATCAAGTACCGGTGGAGCCTTATGGGTGGCCAGGGCGGCGATCGGACAGGTTAGATCAAACGGCGCGGGACAGATCGTTGGGACCTTCTTTATTGGTCCAGGTCCACCGGCTGAGTCCGCCATCGTGTTCGACGCGGCCTCTGCAGGCCGCCGCCATGCGCATGCGCAAACTCGCAACCGGATGTGCGGGGGCCAGTATCCGCAGTTGAAGCTGCGAGAAGTACTCCAGGGCCCTGCCAACCCCCTGCAGGTAGAATCGCTGTAAATGTTTTTAAGGAAAGTCTAGCGGTTTTTTTCGCCAGCGTGGGGACATAGCCCCATTTTTGGAGAATCCAGTCCCAGGGATCTGAATAAAGCACAAATAAACTGTATTATCTACATTAGATAAAACCTTTCCAGGACAATATCGGTAAAAACTGGAATTAGAATATGCCTGTCCTGTTAGTCCTTACTGTACTCGATTGTGGGATGAATGGGGTATGTTTGAAAATCTGTTCAAATAAATAGCTTGCACTTGAAAGGAAGTACAAAATCATGATTTATACCACTATATTATCTACTCATAGGGTAATTATCACAATTAATTATACAAACCTAACAGATCGATCATCACTCCCAGTTACTGCTAAAGGCTTTGTTGGATGAGCTGCTAAGGCCCAGAGCTCCCCTTCACAGTGACCTTGCATAATTAGGAAAGGCTTGTTGCGTTCATGTACCACGATTTCAAAGATTTCACTGTCTTGTGTGCCAACCAAAATATGATCTCCTTGCCAACACACACTCCTTACTGAGAGACCTGGTAAAAATAATGAAGATAAAGAAATCAAATAGATTGCAAGTCTTCGAATGTTAATTATTAAGAATTTGCAGAGCCTTAAACAAAAAATAATACTAATACTTGCAAAGAAACACACTGGTGCAGTGAAACACCAAAACACATAGTAAAATAACTTTTGGTGATATAGAAGTCATAATATAATCAGAAAAGAATGGTTATCTAAATACAACCAGCCTCTTAAGCCAAAAGTTCACTTTTAGATAATGCGCTTCAGTACAAGTGTATTAGTCTGAAAGTTAAACATATAGGATGTGGGGCTGGATTTATGATAAGCAACTTAACATTATGGCTGAGAGGTGTGCACAAAAATACTTTCACATACATTATTTTTCCGATTTATGTCGAGGGATCCATTTTTACACAGGTAATTTCCCTTATGAGTATGTGCCACCCTTTCCTGGTGGACTCCCAATTCCCACCCAACCCTCCTTATTGGGTTACTTCCTCCCTAGCTTTTACTCAAAATGTCCCAATGACTGTAGCCCAAAGATCCAGTATTCGACCTAACCAGATGTAGCATGTAGTTATGAATGCAGCATGGCTTACTAAATATCTCTCTTGTTTGCTATTCTATACAATCAATGGCTCTACACTACTTTGTTCATTCATAACCTATAGAGGGGAACTCTGACCGCCATGGATGACAATGATGGCAGAGCTGAACATAATTCCTTACCAAGGAATCAGCAGCAGATATATTTCTGACTCAGTCAAAGAACCAAATTAAAACAACAACCCTCAATGAAAAGTGCCATAAAGAACCTTTGCCCTGCAAACAATTGCACAATATCACAAATAGTGAGCCATAACTCTTTCACAAAGACTAAAATCTGCCCTATGAAACATGGGCGGGATTCTCCGAGCCTCCCCGCTGAAATAGCAATCGGCGTGGGGTCAGAGAATGGGCGTCAAACCCGAGTTCGGGTCCGCCGCCGCACCCGCGATTCTCCGGTCGGCGCCAGTCGAGGGCCATTGAAAGAGGCCCCCGCGGCGATTCTCAGAGTGCAGCTGGCCAAGTTCCCACTGGCGTGGTTCTCTCATGGTTCTACCCGGCGGCAACTCACCGTGGCGGCTGCGGACTCAGTCTGCGGCCGCCCTGGTGGGGGAATCATTCACGGGAGGCGCCTCCAGGATGGCCAGGCTACCGATCGGGGGCCACCGATCCGCGGGCAGCACGATCTGGGGGGGGGGGGCCTATCTTCTTGGTGCCGGTCCGCGGTGTGGGTCGGCCATGTCTCGCCGGGCGGCCGACGCAGGCCGCCGCCATGCGCATGCGTGGACCCACGACCAGAAGTACAGGGCCTCGTATTGGCAGCCGGAGCTGCGAGGACTACTCCGGGGCCCCGCTAGCCCCCTGCAAATCGGAGAATCACCCTGGACTTTCTCCAGGTAAGTCCAGAGTGATTCGCGCGTGTTTTTTCGCGGACGAGGGGACATAGCCCCATTATTGGAGAATCCCCCCCACCTCGTTATTTCAGATCTCCAGCATCCACAGTATTTTGATTTTTTTAAAAAAAAACTCAGGGGGAAATGTTCATATCGCACTGCTTCTAGTAGACTTGCATTGAGGCAAGTCTGTTTTCTTCACTGTTACACCAGCAAACACATTGCTCCCCCTCCATCTATTACCTGCTTTCCCACACATCCAACACACTAACAGCCATTCTGATTTGCACCCTCTTCTCAATTTTGTCCTCCAAGCTGCTCCCAATCTTCCAGCCATTTCTCCTGCTTACTTCCTCTTCATTAGTTCTTCTCGCTTCCAGTCCCGACTCCTTTTTGGTTCCCTGTTTACCACTTCCTTAAGCCACCCTCCTGCCTTCTATTTTTACATAATAATAAACATAGTCGAAAGAAAATTCTGCTTTCCTGGGCGAGATT
The DNA here is from genome assembly GCF_047496885.1 of Scyliorhinus torazame. Taxonomy (NCBI): domain Eukaryota; kingdom Metazoa; phylum Chordata; class Chondrichthyes; order Carcharhiniformes; family Scyliorhinidae; genus Scyliorhinus; species Scyliorhinus torazame. The sequence goes on from NC_092708.1 coordinate 353,103,832, forward strand.
CTCCGACCCCCCCTCCGGCTCCGGATATTCGGCGGGGGCGGGAATCGCGCCGGTTGGCGGGCCCCCCCCCCGCGCGATTCTCCGGCCCGGATGGGCCGAAGTCCCGCTGCTAAAATGCCTGTCCCGCCGGCGTGGATTAAACCACCTACCTTACCGGCGGGACAAGGCGGCGCGGGCGGGCTCTGGGGTCCTGGGAGGCGTGGGGCGATCTGGCCCCGGGGGGTGCCCCCACGGTGGCATGGCCCGCGATCGGGGCCCACCGATCCGCGGGCAGGCCTGTGCCGTGGGGGCTCTTTTCCTTCTGCCTTCGCCACGATCTCCACCATGGCGGAGGCGGAAGAGACTCTCTCCACTGCGCATGCGCGGGAATGCCGCCAGCGGCCGCTGACGCTCCCGCGCCGCCCGGATATGTCATTTCCGCGCCGGCTGGCGGGGCACCAAAGGCCTTTTCCACCAGCTGGTGGGGCGGAAATTCGTCCGGCGCCGGCCTAGCCCCTCAAGGTTGGGGCTCGGCCCCCAAAGATGCGGAGCATTCCACATCTTTGGGGCGGCGCGATGCCCGATTGATTTGCGCCGTTTTGGGCGCCAGTCGGCGGACATCGCGCCGTTTCCGGAGAATTTCGCCCCCTGTTCCTGTCATAACATTCTGACTCCAGTAAAGAATTTCATAAGCTTCCCTATCCTGCAGAATTTCATAAGTTTCCCTATTGACAGTCAAATAAATTGTTCTCTCCTGGCTACCAATTAATTAATCTGATATTCCAACCTTCGTTCATTCGACAACTGCTCTGTTCCTCTCAAACTGTCAAATCTGTAGCATGCAAATATTAAATTTCATCATGTCACCACGATGCAGTGCCAATGTTAAAAAGCAATTCGTTCCGGGGACCACCAAACTGAAAATTGAATACATAGTTGTGCTGGATATATAAATTAATTCATTACATTTTTCGCATTACATTCACACGGTCCTTACGATTAAGATGCCCGAGTAACTCAAATGATTCAAAGGTTTTTACCTCCACCACACTACCCAAAAGCCATTGCAAAAGTTGATCATTCTCTGTAGTGAGAAAGAATCTCCTAATTTCAGCCCCTAAAGCTAGCATTTATTAGTTTGAGCCCATCCCTTTGCCCTACTATCAGTACTGTTTAGCACAGGGCTAAATCGCTGGCTTTGAAAGCAGACCAAGGCAGGCCAGCAGCACGGTTCAATTCCCGTATCAGCCTCCCCGAACAGGAGCCGGAATGTGGCGACCACGGTCTTTTCACAGTAACTTCATTTGAAGTCTACTTGTGACAATAAGCGATTTTAATTTCATTAATTTCATTTCATTTCATTCATGTATTCTTAAGTGGTATTCCAGATTAACATTTTCCATAGGATTTACTCTTTTATACAGACCAAGGTTTTTGTCCTCTTATGGGGATCTTGATTGTTGAAGATTCAGTTGAGCAATTTTTAGTAGGATGCACTACCAAAGCTGATATGGTCTGGATCTCCCTTCGATGGTGACCATTTGAGAAAAGTAGCTGCTGTGATGTGGAGAGTATTCAATAACTTCTAAACTCTGCCCATCAATAACAATAGCTACAGATGTAGGTGCTTGTCTGGGGTAGATCTGGTGGAGGATTTTGGTCCTGCTGTTGAGTGAGAGACCAACCATTTTGTATGCAGAGTTGGAGAGTTTAACAGTGGCCTGAAGGTCGCTTGCTATGTGGGAAGTTGCAGAAATGTTAGACGGTCACCAATGAGACTTGGGCCACCGAACAAAGACATCTCTGGGCAATGGTGAATTTCCACCAGTGGTGTCTCTGCATGCGACTCAAAGTCAAGTGGGAAGACAGGCAAATAAACGCTATCTCAAGGAGGACAAAGTACAGGTCATGAGGATACTCTGAAGCCCTTGCTGAAAAGGAAGCAAACTGACACTGGTGTGTGGGAGGAACTTGCTGTTAACTGCACTATGTGGCGGTACCTCATCCAACAAGCCGCAACACAGTCCGCGTGATAACACTGGTTTAGAACACCCACCCCAAATCCCCTCAACCCTCAGGGCAACTCTGGCCCTCTCTTCCCAAAGATCTGTGGCTCAGGATTGGCCTGCTGAGTCACCCAAGGATACACAAATCATGAAGCTTGGATAAAGTCATTCTTATTTCAAGGGACTGACAACAATGATGACAACTATCTTAAATACACTTATATTGTCATCTCTCTTATACGTCCTTTCTAGCTGAAATGCTCCAGTCATTCCTCGGATCCCCATGTGGTAATACCAAGTATTGCGGTACCTGAGAGGTGGATGACCATTGGTTAGACCCAGGAGTCTACCATTGGCTGATGTACATTGCTCCGCCCTGACAGGCGGAGTATAAGAACCGATGCCGTCCCAGCAGCCTTCCCTTTCTGTATCGAAGCTGCTGGGGAAGAGTTCTAGCAGATGAAAGCCTATTGGTTATGCCTCACCTTGTCTTGAGAGTAATTGATTGCGCATCAATTTAATCTGCTACAACTTCAGTTGAAAGGATGGATCTCCGTATCAAACCGGAGTGCCTTCAGCTCAGCCCCCACGCGGACAACTCTGCTGCTATTTTCAAAGATTGGCTGGCGTGTTTTAAGGGTTACCGCGACACGGCCGCCGACACCCCCACGGAAGGACAAAAGATGCATCTCCTACGCTCACGTGTCAGCCCTGGGATCTACCCTCTTATCGAGGAGGCGGCGAATTATGCTGCCGCGATCGAGCTGCTAGAAGGACATTATATCTGCCAGGTCTACGCTCGTCACCTGCTGGGGGCTAGGAGGCAAAGCCCCGAGGAAACGTTGGAAGACTTCTACCGGGCGCTGCTGGTGCTGGGCCGAAACTGTGGCTGCCCGCCAGTTTCGGGGAATGAGCACACGGAACTTTTGATCAGGGACGCTTTTGTGGCAGGTTTGACCTCCCCCGATATCCGCCGAAGGCTCCTAGAAATGGACACTCTGGGACTTGCAGAGCCACGGGCCCTGGCGGGGTCCATGGACGTTGCGTATAAAAACGTGCTGTCCTTTGCTCCCGATCGCGCGGCGGCATCCTGGGCTGCGTGGCACCCTGTAGCGGCAGCCCCTCAGACCTTTCCCCTGACCCCGCAAGGCGAGACGGCCCGCTAACGCCGCCGGACACCGCTGTTTCTTCTGCGGGCAGGCGAATCATCCCCGCCTGCGCTGCCCGGCCCGCACCGCCCCTGCAAAGGGTGCGGCAAGAAGGGCCACTAGGTGGGGGTCTGCCAGGTTTGCGCCGTGGCTGCGGTCTCCAGCGACTATCGGCAACCCCCGACCGCCCAGCGCTCACCGCCGCCCCCCTATCCTACGGCCACGTGCGACCCGCGGGCGCGGCCATTTTGCCCCCCGGACACCACGCTGGACGGGTGGTCGCCGTCATTATGTCCCTCGCCGCCGCCATCTTCTTCATCCCCGGACACCATGTGCGACCCATGGGTGACGACATCTTGGATGGTGCCCCAGACCCCCAGCATAGCCGACTACATGCTGCCCGACCAGAACTCTCCATTACTTCAACTGGCCTCAGTGACTCTGGACCAGAGTCAACCCCGGACGCTTGCGAAAGCTAAAACGACGATCTCCATCAACGGCCACGAGACATCGTGCCTGATCGACTCTGGGAGCACGGAAAGCTTTGTTCACCCTGACATGGTACGGTGCTGTTCTCTTGTCACCCATCCCGTAAATCAAAGGATCTCTCTGGCCTCCGGGTCACACGCGGTGGAGATAAAGGGGTTCTGCCTAGCGAACCTCACTGTCCAAGGCAGGGAATTCCACAATTTCCGCCTGTACGTCCTTCCGCACCTCTGCACAGCCACCCTCCTTGGGCTGGATTTCCAGTGCCATCTGCAAAGCCTGATCTTTAAATTCGGCGGCCCTATAACCCCCCTTACTGTCTGCGGCCTCGTGACCCTTAAGGTCAACCCGCCTTCCCTGTTTGCGAACCTCACCCCGGATTGCAAACCCGTCGCCACCAGGAGCAGGCGGTACAGTGCCCAGGACCGGACCTTTATCAGGTCGGAGGTCCAGAGGCTGCTGAGGGAAGGGGTCATCGAAGCGAGCAACAGTCCCTCGAGAGCTCAAGTAGTGGTGGTAAAGACCGGGGAGAAACATAGGATGGTCATTGACTACAGTCAGAACATCAACAGGTTTACGCAGCTGGATGCGTACCCTCTCCCCCGTATAGCCGACCTGGTGAACAGGATTGCGCAATACAAGGTTTTCTCCACAGTGGATCTCAAGTCTGCCTACCACCAGCTACCCCTCCGTAATGGTGACCGCCAGTACACTGCCTTCGAAGCAGACGGGCGGCTCGATCACTTTTTAAGGGTTCCCTTCGGTGTCACGAACGGGGTCTCGGTCTTCCAGCGAGAGATGGACCAGATGGTTGACCGGTACGGCTTACGCGCAACGTTCCCGTATCTGGATAACGTCACCATCTGCGGCCATGACCAGCAGGACAACGACACCAACCTTCGTAAATTTCTCCAGACCGTGAAATTCCTTAATCTGACATACAATAAGGATAAATGCGTGTTTAGCACCGACCGTCTAGCCATTCTAGGCTACGTAGTGCGAAGTGGAGTCATAGGACCCGACCCTGAGCGCATGCGCCCCCTCATGGAGTACCCCCTCCCTCACTGCCCCAAGGCCCTAAAGCGCTGCCTCGGGTTCTTCAGCTATTATGCACAGTGTTTCCCCAGTTACGCAAACAAGGCTTGGCCCCTGATCCAGTCCACAACTTTCCCCCTGTCGACGGAGGCCCGCCAGGCCTTCTGCCGCATCAAAGCGGACATTGCAAAAGCCACGATGCGCGCCATCGATGAGTCCCTCCCCTTCCAGGTCGAGAGCGATGCGTCCGACGTAGCTGTGGCGGCCACCCTCAATCAAGCGGGCAGGCCTGTGGCTTTCTTCTCCCATACTCTCCATGCTTCCGAAATTCGCCACTCCTCGGTCGAAAAGGAGGCCTGGGCCATAGTAGAAGCTGTGCGACACTGGAGGCATTACCTGGCCGGCAGGAGATTCACTCTCCTCACAGTCATGTTCGATAATGCACAGCGGCGCAAGATTAAGAACAACAAGATCTTGCAGTGGAGGATAGAACTTTCCACCTACAATTACGAGATCTTATACCATCCGGGGAAGCTAAACGAGCCTCCTGATGCCCTGTCCCGCGGCACTTGTGCCACCGCACAAGTGGACCGCCTCCGATCCCTCCACGAGGACCTCTGGGCAGCACGGTAGCCTTGTGGATAGCACAATTGCTTCACAGCTCCAGGGTCCCAGGTTCGATTCCAGCTTGGGTCACTGTCTGTGCGGAGTCTGCACATCCTCCCCGTGTGTGCGTGGGTTTCCTCCGGGTGCTCCGGTTTCCTCCCACAGTCCAAAGATGTGCAGGTTAGGTGGATTGGCCATGATAAATTGCCCTTAGTGTCCAAAATTGCCCTTAGTGTTGGGTGGGGTTGCTGGGTTATGGGGATAGGGTGGAGGTGTTGACCTTGGGTAGGGTGCTCTTTCCAAGAGCCGGTGCAGACACGATGGGCCGAATGGCCTCCTTCTGCACTGTAAATTCTATGATAATCCGGGGGTCACTCGTTTTTTTCATTTTATCAAGACCCGCAACCTGCCCTATTCCATCGAGGAGGTCAGGATCGTCACCAGAGACTGCCAAATCTGCGCGGAGTGCAAACCGCACTTCTACCGGCCAGAGAGGGCGCACCTAATAAAGGCTTCCCGTCCTTTTGAACGCCTCAGCATGGATTTCAAGGGCCCCCTCCCCTCCACCGACCGCAACACGTACTTCCTTAACGTGATTGACGAGTACTCCCGGTTCCCATTCGCCATCCCCTGCCCAGACATGACCACAACCACCATCAACAAGGCCCTCCAGGGTATCTTTACACTGTTCGGTTTCCCCGCATACATTCACAGTGATAGGGAGGCCTCCTTTATGAGTGAGGAACTGCGTCAATTCCTGCTCAGCAAGGGCATCGCCTCGAGCAGGTCGACAAGTTACAACCCCCGGGGAAAAGGGCAGGTAGAGAGGGAGAACGGAACGGTATGGAAGACCGTCCTGCTGGCCCTACAGTCCAGGAATCCCCCAGTCTCCCGCTGGCAGGAAGTCCTCCCGGTGACCCTCCACTCCATCCGGTCACTGCTCTGTACAACCACAAATCAGACACCTAACGAACGTCTCCTTGTTTTCCCCAGGAAGTCCTCCTCCGGGACCTCGCTCCCAACCTGGCTAGTGACACCCAGACCCGTCCTGCTTCGGAAACATGTGAGGGTGCACAAGTCGGTCCCGTTGGTCGAGAGGGTCCACCTGCTGCACGCCAACCCCCAGTACGCCTACGTAGTGTTCCCTGGCGGCCGCCAAGACACGGTCTCCCTTTGGGACCTGGCGCCCGCCAGAGCCCCACGCGCACCCGCACCATTGCCCCCACCCCCAGCCTCCCCACAGCACCTAACTGGAGTGTCAGTACTCCCGCACCTCCTGCCTAGGCCCGAACACACAGCGACGCCCCCGACAGGCGCCTTCCCCCCCTGTCCACCTTTTGCCCCAACAGCACCGCCTAGGGGTGACGAAGCTGCCTGGAAGGACGACATCACGTTCCCGGAGTCGCAACTGCCGGGACCCCCATCAGAATCACCGCCAAAGCCCAGACGCTCCAGAAGGACAACCAGGCCACCCGATCGACTGATTGCCGCACTATGAACATTTTGTTATTACCCTCGACATCACGGTACCTCCATACCTGGTCATACCATGCGAAAAGCAACTATTAACGCTGGCCATACCAGGTATTGCGGTACCTGAGAGGTGGATGACCATTGGTTAGACCCAGGAGTCTACCATTGGCTGATGTACTTTGCTCCGCCCTGAGAGGCGGAGTATAAGAACCGATGCCGTCCCAGCAGCTTTGATACAGAAAGTGAAGGCTGCTGGGACGGCATCGGTTCTTATACTCCTATCAGATTAAAGCCTATTAGTTATGCCTGACCTTGTCTTGAGAGTAATTGATTGCGCATCACCCCAACTCTAGGAAAATGATACTTCTCTGCTTGAATTGCTCCTTTGGCGACCTGGGGCGGGATTCTCCGCAATCGGCGCGATGTCCGCCGACCGGCGGTAAATACGGCGCAAATCGGTCCAGCATCGCGCCGCCCCAAAGGTGCGGAATCCTCCGCATCTTGAGGGGCCGAGCCCTCACCTTGAGGGGCTAGGCCCGCGCCGGACTGATTTCCGCCCCGCCAGCTGGCGGGAAAGGCCTTTGGTGCCCCGCCAGCTGGCGCAGAAATGACTTTGCCGTGCGGCGCATGCGCGGGAGCGTCAGCGGCCGCTCACGGCATCCCCGCGCATGCGCAGTGGAGGGGGTCTCTTCCGCCTCCGCCATAGTGTAGACCATGGCGAAGGTGGAAGGAAAAGAGTGCCCCCACGGCACAGGCACGCCCGCGGATCGGTGGGCCCCGATCGTGGGCCAGGCCACCGTGGTGGCACCCCCCGGGGCCAGATCGCCCCGCGCCCCCCCAGGACCCCGGAGCCCGCCCGCGCCGCCTTGTCCCGCCGGTAAGAGAGGTGGTTTGATTCTCGCCGGCGGGACAGGCATTCCAGCAGCGGGACTTCGGCCCATCGCGGGCCAGAGAATCGCCGGGGGGGGGGGCCCGCCAACCGGCGTGGCGCGATTCCCACCCCCGCCGAATATCCGGTGCCGGAGATTTCGGCAACCGGTGGGGGCGGGATTCACGCCTGCCCCCGGCGATTCTCCGTACCGGCGGGGGGTCGGAGAATCCCGCCCCAGATCTGAACACAGTGCCTGATCCAGTGGTCTAACTGGAGCACTGTAAATTGATCACTTCCTCTGACTTGAAACCTATTGATCTGGCTTGAGAGGGAGGGGGAGGGGCTGGGGTGAGGGAGGGGCTGGGGGGAGGGGCTGCGGGGAGGGGCTGGAGGGGAAGGCCTGGGGGGGAGGAGGTACTGGGTGGGTGCTTACCGGGGGGGGGGGGGGGGCCGGGAAGGGCGAGTGATGGAGAGGGTGCGTGCCGGATAGGAGAGGGAGGAGGTTGGGGAAGGTGCGTGCCGGGATGAAAGGGGGGTGTTGGGGAGGGTAAGTGATGGAGAGGGTGCATGCTGGAGAGGAGAGGGAGGGATTTGGGGAGGGTGCGTGCCGGGGAGGAGAGGGGGGGGTGATGGGGAGGGTGCGTGCCGGGGAGTAGAGGGTGGGGGTTGGGGAGGACGAGTGATGGAGAGGGTGCGTGCCGGGGAGGAGAGGGTGGGGCCGGGGAGGGCGAGTGAGGGTGCGTGCCGGGGAGGAGGTGGGGGGGGGGGTTGGGGAGGACGAGTGATGGAGAGGGTGCGTGCCGGGGAGGAGAGGGTGGGGGGTTGGGGAGGACGAGTGATGGAGAGGGTGCGTGTCGGGGAGGAGAGGGTGGGGCCGGGGAGGGCGAGAGAGGGTGCGTGCCGGGGAGGGGGGGGGGGGGGGGGGGGGGGGGGGGGGGATTGGGGACGGTGCGTGCCTGGTTTTGGGAAGGGGGGGGTGGTCTGTCTGGCCATGTGCCAACTGGCAACAGTCGCGACCATGCAGCCCATGGCTCCTGGCTGCGGGAGGGGGTGTTGTATGGGCAATGGTGACATGTCGTCTATCCCCCCCATCCCCACCCCCACAGGCCGTTATGTTTGGTCATCACCCAGTGATGTTGGCCGCTGTGCCGGGAGCCGCACTTCTACATGTTGCCCTGGGGGAGCAGGAGCGTGCCAGGGAGGAGGCGGAGGCTGCCGCAGAGGAGCGTGCCGCAGGGAAGCAGGTGGCAACCTGCCAGGCTGGAGGGCCGCCCGCACGACAGGACGAGGAGGAGGTGGTGGTGGTGCCACTGCGACGGAGACCGCCGATGAGGCCCCGTGTGTACCTGCCCCGCTCGGCGTACTCGGTTGGAAGCGTGTCTATTGAAGGCCATGGAGGATGATGACAACCCGCTCTGCAATGAGCTCTGGGCTTTACATCGTTGGACAATATCTGGCCCATGGCCACAGTACCACCCTCCACCCGGACCGTCCCTGCATGCGGCCGTGACACTGCAGGGCACGGTCCCGTCGTCTGCCCGGGGGAATGGCGAGGGTGGCTCGGGGGGTGCCCACTCACCTGAGGCCGACGTTCTATCACCCCTCACACACCCACTAGCGCTCACCTCACATCAACCCCCGCACGCATAAAGGCAGCTTCTGTAAGTGTGAAAGTGATTTTAATAACAGGTCATACACGTGCCCTAGCCCCAGAACTAATCTGTGCCTTGCACCCGTGCCAACTTACTCAGTGTCTAATTTTGTGGCCTTATGGGCCCTGTGACTACATCTAGGTGGTTCCTCAGATGGTGCAGAAGAACCTGAGGTGGACTCCTGTGATTCCTGCCCTGTGACGAGGGACCCCTTTGGCGGCCGTTTCCTGGGGCGGCCCGGCCTAGATGGGCCAGGCTGCGGCTTGGGCGACTGGGATGGCGTGCTGCCAGCCTGTCCTGCCCGTTGCCCACCAGGTGCACCTGGGACGACCGGGGGGGGGGGGGGGGGGGGGGGGGGGGAGGATGGATGGTCCGAGGTGTCGCGGTGTTCCGGGACCTCCCATACAGGGGCCCAGCACCTCCTCCTCCCTCGAGGTGACCAATGGCCCCCGGGCATCTACATGGGTCGGGGATGCGAACGGACCAAGCACCCGACGCCCCCCCGACACCTGGCGCTGCCAGTCCTGGAGGCCCACCCTGGTATCAACAAGGGTCTGCAAGTTTGCAGCCATGGAGCCCACGGAGTTGGCCATCCCTGCCTGTGTCTGGGTGACGCCAGCCAGCACCTGGGCAATGGCGCCGATGCCCACAGCGATGGCCTGCAGAGACTGGGCCATTGCCTGCTGAGACTGGGCCACGGCGTTGAGCGCCTCTACGATCTGCTGCTGGCACTGGCTCCTGGCTGCCTGTGAGAGGGCAGCCATGTCCTGGGCCACGGACGCCGCCTGCACTGAAAGCCCCAGGCCTTGCATACTGCGACCCATATCTGACACCGTCGCACCCATTGCCTCCACCGCGGATGCCACCCATGCGGTGTCAGCCTGGGTGGCACGCATGACCGGCACCACTACCTGCACCTGCACGTGGGTGCACTCCTCCACCTGCGTCTGCAGCTGCCGCAAGCCGGCCGTCACCCCCTTCGGTCGTCCCTTGGTCAATGCCTGCATACGGTCTATGGGTGGATGTGGAAACTCCAGGAACCCGGGACCCATATGGGTGGCAGATGGTTGCCTGCACCGGGCTGCCCTCCGACCGTCCGGCCTCTCGGCTGCTCCTGCCTCCACCTGCTGTACCGGGACGGCTGTGTTGTGCGCACCAGTTAGTGTCCCAGATCCCTCATCGCTAAAGTGCCCAACCGAGGTGAGTGTCTCTGCGATGGTGGAGGGTGTAGGAGATAGCAGTGGCGTAATGGCGTGCTCCTTATCCGACCCGAAGTCCGGGGTCCTCTGCAGTGGTGATTCCTGTCCATCCATCCCCTGTGTGTGGGTGTCGTGTCCGTCGGTGTCCTGGGTGTCGGTGCCCTGTGTGTTAGGCTCCGGTGTGTTAGGGTCCTGTGTGTCGGTGTCCTGTGTGTTGGTGTCCTGTGTGTCGGTGTCCTGTGCGTCGGTGTCCTGTGCGTCAGTGTCCTGTGCGTCAGTGGCCTGTGCGTCAGTGTCCTGTGCGTCAGTGTCCTGGGTCGGCTGCGACAGGAGCCTGTTGCTGTGGCTGCCCTCCTCGTCGCTGGGTGTGGCCCACCGGCGACGCCGCACTCGCACTAGGTGTGGCCGGCGTCCGCCTGGTGCTCCGGGTCTGTCCCTGGCTCGTGGCCGCCCTGGAACGTCCTGGGGGCGGCGTCCGCCTGGTGCTCTGGGTCTGTCCCTGGCTCATGGCCGCCCTGGAACATCCTGGGAGCGTCGTATGCTTGATTGGCCGGGTCCGGGTCTGTCCCCCCTTCCCCCCCTACCCCTTCCCCCATATCCCCCTTCCCCCATATCCCCCCTTCCCCCCCATACCCTGCCTTTCCCCATATCCCCCCATACCCTCCCTTCCCCCATATCCCCTTCCCCCATATCACCTTCTCCCATGTCCCCCCTTCCCCCATATCCCCCATATCCCCTTCCCCGATATCCCCCTTCCCCCATATGCCCCTTCCTCCATATTCCCCTATCCCCCCTTCCCCCATATCCCTCCTTCCCCCATATCCCCTCATATGGGGGAAGGGGGATACGGGGAAGGGGGATATGGGGGAGGGGTGATATGGGGGAAGGAGGGATATGGGGGAAGGGGGAATATGGGGGAAGGGGTATCTGGGGGAAGGGGGGATATGGGGGAAGGGGGGCAGGCAGTGGGGGGTCTCACTTGGCGCTGTGGGCAGACATTTTGCCGGGTCTCCGGAGGGGTGGGGGGGAGCGTCTTTTGTGCAGTGACGCCGCGCGCATCCGTGACGCGTGAAGCCGACGCGAATGGCGACATGCCGCTACTAGCCCATTCCCGGCCGGAGAATTCACGATGTTTCGGGCGGCCCAACACCGGAGTGATTCACGCCGTTTTTGGCACCGAGTTTGGGCCATCACGGAGAATCCCGCCCATGATGTTCGTTCTGTCTTCAAAGAACACCTTTTGGGTTTCTACAATGTTTATTAAAAATAAATTGGATTGATTGATTTTGCTGACAATGATACTTGATTATGGAATGAAACATTTTGCTTACTTCCTTTGCAATTCAAGCTGTCTGGGGACAAGGGGATAATGCTTAATTTAACTGCTGCTCATCTCCGATTTTTTCACTCCCCTTTGCCAAGCCTTGGGCAGGCTATTTCTGTCAACATATTTTCTCTTCACTTACTAGCCTGTTCACTGCTCCTGACAATGTGATTTAGGAAAAATAACTTGATTTTGTATTCCTGCACAGAAAGACCACAGAATACCTGGTCACAGAATACCCCTGCTCCAGACCAAGGTCATGGTTTTAAAGAGTCATTGAAGGACACTGATGGGGCGATGGGCTGAAATTCTCAATCCTTTTTATTTTCCCAAAGGTGGGTCTGTTCTGAGGAATTACTTAACATCAAATACCAACAAAATAATGGTAGGGTCTTTTGTCAAATATATGAATGTTCCTAGACAAATATATGAATGTTTCTAGACTAAAATGCAAGAATGAAGAGCATTATAGCTAATATTTTTCAAATCCACTTATTGCTCTGCAAACCCAAGATGTCCACACATCCAGCATTATCAACAAATCTTGATGCTAAATAGAAGTTTATAGATAGCAAAAGCAATAGGTTATTTGTTTACCTCTATATCCTTGATCAGTTTCCCTGAGATCAATCAAGGTGATGGGTTGGAAATTCAAATCCCACAAGCGAACACATCCATCTCGACCTCCTGTAGCAAATCCTTCTTCACAGGCATTCATGCTGAAGATTCCTGACTGAATGAGTATTTAAATAAACCGGCACTTTGTTGTTACTTTAATTTAACTTTTGTATCAAGAAGTCTTCACGTGCAGCATTACAAAACAGACACATTTTGAAATATGAATCAAACATTAAACAGATCAAACTTTGCAATTACAAAAAAAACAGCCTTATTTTCTGCTTTATTCTTTCATGGGACGTGAAACCAGACCAGTGCTAAGTGAATGCTGAGAAGTTTTTTTAAAACACAGGGCAGAATGAAGCCTAAGGACACTGAACAGACTGGAAACACAAGGACATTTGAGAGAGACTGGGACAAACAGAAAAAAAGAAAATTATATTTGAAGTGTAGTCACTGTAACTTTGCAGCTAAGTACAGTAGCCAATGTGCACTCAGTAAGGCTCCACAAACAGTGCATGAGTTAAATGAGCACAATCGTTTTTTTGGTGGTGTTCCCACTGCATTTTTCAGAATCACGGAATTCCTACGGCACAGGAGGCCATTTGGCTCATCATCCCAACACTGGCTCTCCAAATGAGCTTCGACTTAGTTCCATTCTCCTGCCTTTTCCCACTACCCCTACAAATTGTTTTTATTCAGATAATCATCTAATGCCCTCTTGAACACCTCAATTGAACCTGCCTCCACTACACTTTGCAAGCAGTGTATTACCCAGGCTCAAACCACTCGCTGTTAAGGAATGGGTTAAGAAACATTCCAATTAGATGTCTCATTGATCCAATAATTGACACTGATATGTAAAGAGGCTACAGGTGGCCTTTGGAGCATGTGATGTGACGATAGAGGTTGTTGCAGAGTGTGTTCAAGGAAAAATAAAGGTGTTTGGGAAAAGGTGCAGAGCTCTTGACTTTTTACTCAACAGCAGCCAGAGGCGCTAACATCGCTGTGTGAAAAAGTTTTCTCAGATCCCATTTGCTTCTTTTGCAAGTCACTTTCAATCTGTGCCCTAATGCTCTTGATTCTTTTACGAATGGGAACATTTTCTCCCTATCAATTCTGTCCAACCCCTCATGATGTTGAGCATCTCTATCAAGTCTCCTATTAACCTTCTTCTCTCCAAGGAGAACAGTCCCAACCTCTCTAATCTATCTTCATAACTGAAGTTTCTCATCCCTGGAACCACCCTTGCAAACCTCTTCTGCCCTCCCTCCAATTCATTCACATCATTCCGAGAAATGATTGGAGAGGGAAAACTAAGTGGCCAGGAGGCTGTGGACTATCAATCCCAGTGAGGCAACTGCAGCACATAAATGCTTTAATACAGACATTTCTATATATTTTGGTTTGTCTTTGACATTTATTTTTAAATTTATACTTTGAGAAACCCCAAAGAAAAATGGAGGAAACAAATTCTGCGCATATGCTGGCCGTAGAATAGCCGCACATGTGCAGTTTGTTCTTTTTCTCGATCCTCAGGTTCTGCGTAGGCACTGACCGGAGAATGGCCACACACGCGCATTTGGTTCATTTTCACTGTCTTCATGCTGGTGAATTGCCCTGCTCACATGTGCAGTTCATTTTTGTTATTTTCTTTAGCCGGAAACTGTTCTGCATGCCTACACAGGAGCAGCAGAAGTAAAACCAGGAAGAAAATGAAACAGTGCAAAAATGTTAGAGGACCTGGAAGAGGAATGCCATTCTGAAGAGAGTGTGCGCCAAAGGAATAGAACATAGGGGATGGCGGAGGAACCAGTGAGTTGGCAAGAACGAGTTCTCAAGAAGAATGTCTAGTCAAGGGAAACGAACAGGAATCTGCAAAAGGTTTTGTTAAGTGAAGTTAGAAGTAAGGAGCAGAGAAAAAGGTTCCAAAGAGATACAGTTGCAAGGAGTAGCCGTAAAGCAAAGTGGGCTTGAGAGAATCCAGAAGATCCGGGGGACAACTGAAGGCTGGTGACTCCTTTTTAGGGGACTTTGGAGCATTAGTTTTCTGCTTGGTCAAATAACTGAGAGTGTGCATGAAAGGTGAAGTTTGAATGTAGCGCAAGATCCAGGAGTAAGGAACATCAGAGGGAAAGGTTGAAACCCTAGGAGGTGGATCCTTGTTGAGGTCACCCAAACAAAAGCATGGTTTGGGAGAGAATTCCAAGGCAAGCTCTTTGAATATGGAGATTGGAAGCCCTAAGATATTGATAATTCTGCTAATTTTTTGGGACTGTAACATGTTTGGATTGTATTTCTTGACCACTCTTTAAAGGGTCCAGTTTGAATTTCTGCTAGTTGGAATTCGTTACAGAGAATAGTTTGTGAGAAACAGACATTGCATTGCTTTACAACTTAAGTTGCCTAGGAGCAGCTCGGTTTGAAAAAGGGCTAAAGGTAGTTTGAATTTAGTATGACACTTGCCTTTAAACAAAACCTGTGTATTTATTTAATTGATTTATATTTTTAGGGCAGGGCATTTGTATTAGGGGAAAAGTTTTCTGTCTTTCCTGATATTATGTTATCAAGTGTAATTGACAAGAGGATATGATTTTTTTGTAACTTCTGTATTTAAAGGAAATGTATTATTTGTTTGCAATAGAATGTAAACTTTTTGGGGCCCAAAAAAGAGATATCTCAGTTTAGGATTCATAAAGCAGGGATTGCAAAGGTGGGGTGACACATGATGACTTGCACCCTCTAGCCAATGGAAAAGGTGAATTTGGACAAGCAATAATGAAACTGGGAGATAAAAGTCGAGAAATCGTAATCCTTGTTGGCACAGTGTTACCAATGCTTCTGGCACATGATTCTTCTGGACACAGTTCAACATCACTTCAAAGTCAGAGAAGAGAAATACATCGCCTGTGCAGGCAACATCAAGAACTCCTAGGATCTTGAAAGATGAAAGATGGGGGTCGGGGGGGTAGAAGATTCATGAGCAAGTCATAGACTCTGCTTTGGTGGCATCCATCACTTGATTTTGGAGTGTGTGACATCCAACCACAGTTTGCCTATTAGTTTCATGTATGTGATCGTGTAACCAACTAATTAATAGAAGCAGGGCTTCTAGTTTATATATACCATGTACATACAAAGTACTTACTGTGAACATTAGAGTATAAGACAGTAAATTGTGTTATCATTATGAATTTGTATATATCTGAAAAGGTATAGTTGGAATGAAGTAGTGTAATTTGACTCATTTACTTGCGTTTGTATTGAAACCTTTCCAACCGTTTGAATAAATGTTTTATTCTTCAGGTAAAGTTCATCAGCAGACTCTTGTGAATCTGTTCAGTAACCATTCTCCACAGTTTCTGAACACAAAAATATAAGTTAGCGTGTCGAAAGCCCTGGAATCTGACTTGTCCAGTGGTCACATCAGCTGGGATCATAACCATACGTATTTTTCACCATCAATTCGTAACTGACAACATATGGGTCAAAATATAATAACACACTGAATACTTGAAGAACCTCCATTTTTCATTCACAGATTGAAGGGCCTGCTATGCATTGTCAATGTGCCCTGCTTCTATTACTTAGTTGGTTACACCTTCATATACATGATTGTAGTATATACAGGTAAACAAATGGTCACAACCTAACAAGTGGCATTTGATTGCTCGAACCATTAGTATGAAACCTTAGTCATATTCAAGCACATTTCACCACTTAGTATTTTTTCATTCAAAGGCAATATAATTCCAGTAATGTATACTTGCCCCATGTGCACTGTGGACAGTCCGCACAAGATTAATCCCTTTCCATACATAAATGTCACCATTTAGGGCTCCTGAATAAGTAACCTCATCACGTGCACAGGCCAGGCACAAAATGGTCTGGAGCTCTCCACTTTTGCCAAACACACCTCGTTTGGCTGCTAAGGCATTCCCGCATAAACTCCAAAACTGAAAAAGAAAGCAATCAACTTTTAGGTTTCTATTACAAATACCCAAACACAAAAGAAATGTTGGGCTGGCTTCTTCATTGCCCGATGCCGTGATCGCAATTCCCGATCGGGCAATGAATGAAGCGTCTCCCAAAAAATTGGTTCGCGCCAGGTGCTCCAAGTACCCTGCTTTGATGCTAATCACAATGTTTTGAAACACTCTTGCTATGATTCACAGCTCCTCATCATATCAAAAGGAGCTTAGTGGTTTCGCTTCCACTTACTCACAGCAAGGGAGAGAGTTGTAACACCCTTATGGGAGGGGGGGGTTACCCATTATTCCTGTGGTTGGGGGGAGAAAATGCCCCTACTTTTCACTGGGGACGGGTGGGGCAGGATATGCGTGTGTGTGTGTGGGGGGGCGGCGGCGAACGCCCACCACCAGACCTCGGGATCTGGCGGCTCACTGAATAAGGCAGCCCGATACTGGGATTCTAACGGAACCCAGCGAGCTCTCCACCATGCACTGTTTACATTCAATTTCACAGACCTGTTATATAGAAGCCCAAAAGCTTTTAGAAGCCATCTGATTGACAGATCCAGGCAGTTTCAAAGGGAGGATTAAGGTTGTTTATTTATATAACTCTACAGGGGCTCCATTCACTCAGAGGAGCAGCTGTTTTTCTAACCGCAGTTTGTTCTACGCACGCTCTTGAAACTGCCTGGAGCTGTTAATCAAATAGCTTGCAATCGATTTTTGGCTTCTAGGCATACAAACAGGCTAGAAAAAGTTAAAGAGAAATGAAATTGACTATGAAAAAAACACTTATGGGTTTCACCACATTAAAGGGAATACTTCCAGCTCCACCTCACAGATCTTTGAACTTGACATACTGACAGACACTTTAAGGGTTTAAGATGGCAGATGGGAACACTCACTTTATTATCAGAGAACGTTATTTTTAAGATGTTGATAGATTGGTTAAAGGAACTAATGGCTGCAGATGGGAAGAGCAGCCAAGCGACACCCATCCCAAGAAAGACCTGAGTCCCTCCAGTCCAGCACAAACCACCTTGATTTCCATCTCCCATGAAGGATTCCCCCTCAGAACCTTGGAGACAATTGTAGAAAGGATACTCACCCCCTTGGCACCTCTTAAGAGTGCAAGGTGCCAGGTTGGCACTACCAAAGGGCGGGGCCTGAAGGGTGGGGGATCAGGTAGCCTGAAAGGGGGGACTGGGGGTGAGGTTGAGGCAGGGAGTGAGAGGAGGGGCCTTGCCAGCGTTTAGAGTGGCGAGGGGCCTTGCCAGCAATCTGGGGGGGGGGGGGGGGGGTGGCATGGCATGGTCGCAGCAGCATTCAGAAATCGGCACTATTTAAAAAAGGCACTGTGATGTCTTTTTAAAAAAATATTTTTTATTCTCCTTTTTCACATTTTCTCCCAAATTTACACCCACCAACAATAAACAATAATCAGTAACAAATATGTCAACCCCCATATCAATAACAACGATCCCACCCTCCCACCAAACCCCAAACATTAGCCCGCATGTTCACATAAACAAATGACAAAAAGGAATCAGTAATCACCCCTAGTCACCATTAACACACACCCTCCCCCCAACCCTCCCATCCACCCACCCCAACTAATGTTCGATGTTATCCAGTTCTTGAAAGTGCATAATGAATAATGCCCTTGAATTGTAGAACCCCTCCATCCTTCCCCTCAGTTCAAACTTAACCTTCTCAAGAGTCAAGAATTCCAACAGGTCCCCCTGCCACGCCAGGGCACAGGGTGGAGAGGTTGCTCTCCAACCCATCAGGATCCGCCTTCGGGCAATCAACGAGGCGAAGGCTACAACATCTGCCTCCGCGCCCGTTTCCAACCCTGGCTGGTCCGACACCACGAATATGGCCTCCCGGGGGTCCAGGTCCAGTTTCACGTGTACCACTTTAGAAATTACCCAAAAAACCTCCTTCCAGTAATCCTCTAACTTTGGACAGGACCAAAACATATGAACGTGATTAGTGCGCCCCCCCCCCCCCCCAACCCTCGCAACGTTCACACACATCTTCTACTCCTTCAAAGAATCGGCTCATCCTCGCCCTCGTGAGGTGTGGTCTGTATACCACCTTCAGCTGTATGAGCCCCAACCTCGAGCACGAGATGGAGGCATTCACTCTCCGGAGCACCACACACCAGAACCCCTCCTCCATATCCTCTCCCAACTCTTCCTCCCACTTTGCTTTGATCCCTTCCAGTGGTGCCTTCTCCTCTTCCAAAATAGCCCCGTAAACCGCTGACACTAGCCCCTTCTCCAGTCCCCCTGTCGTCAGCACCTCCTCCAGCAATGTGGAGGCCGGCTCCACCGAAAAGCCCTGTATCTCCTTTCTGGCAAAATCTCGAACCTGCATATATCTAAACATTTCCCCCTGCTCCTTCAGTCCTGCAAACCGACCCCTAAGAAACAAATCTTTTAGTGTCTTAATCCCCTTCTCCTCCCATTTCCAAAAATTTCCATCCCATCTCCCTGGCTCAAATCTGTGGTTCCCCCGAATCGGCATTTCTCTTGACCCTGCCCCCAACCCGAAGTGTTGCCGAAACTGCCTCCAAATTCTCAGTGAAGCTATTATTACCGGACTCCATGAGTATTTCCCCGGTGCTATCGGGAGCGGCGCTGTTGCTAGTGCTTTCAATCCCGACCCCCTGCACAAACTCTCCTCCATTCTTACCCACTGGGAATCAACCCCTTTGACCCAGCTCCGCACCTTCTCCACATTCGCCATCCAGTAGTAATACATCAGGTTCGGAAGACCCAAACCCCCTGCCTGCCTTCTCCTCTGTAGCAGCACCTTTCTAACTCTGGCCACCTTCCCTCCCCATATGAACAACGTAATCCTTCCCTCAATCTCTCTGAAAAAAACATTTGGCAGGAAAATCGGCAGGTATTGAAAGATGAACAGAAATCGCGGCAACACATTCATTTTAACCGCCTGTACCCGACCCACCAGTGACAGAGGGAGACCATCCAACCTTGCCAGATCAGCTTTCACTCTCCTCACCAAACTAGAAATGTTGTACCTGCGGAGCCCCCCCCCCCACTCCCGGGCAACCTGCACCCCCAGGTACCTAAAGTGAGTCCTTGTCCAACGGAATGGCAGCCCCCCCACCCCCGGCCGAGACACCACAAAATACTCACTCTTGTCTAGATTTAGTTTGTACCCCGAGAAAGATCCAAACACTCGAAGCAGCGCCAATATTCCCCCTATCGACACACTCGGTTCCGACACGTATAACAGCAAGTCATCGGCATATAAGGAGACCCTATGCTCTATCCCCCACCCCCCAGCACTATTCCTTTCCATACCCCCGAACTTCTTAATGCGATGGCCAATGGCTCAATCGCGGGTGCAAACAGCAGGGGGGACATAGGACATTCCTGCCTAGTCCCACGTTGGAGAGAAAAGTACCTCGAGCTGATGTTGTTTGTGCAGACACTCGCCCTCGGCTCCTTACATAGTAGCTTTACGCAGTTCACAAATCTTGGTCCATCCCAAACCGCTCCAGAACTGCCATCAAGTACCCCCTTTCTACCCAGTCAAACGCCTTCTCAGCGTCCAGTGCCACAAACACTCTGTTTCCTTCCCCTCTGCCGTCTCAATACCCTTCTAACATTTGAAAGGAGCTGCCTCCCTCTCATGAACCAGGTCTGATCTTCACCTATCACCTTCGGGAGGCACTCCTCCAGCCAACCCGCCAGTACCTTTGCCAACACTTTTGCGTCCACATTTAGAAGCGATATGGGGCTATACGACCCACACTCCGTCGGATCCTTATCTTTTTCTAGCAACAGGGAAATCGATGCCTGCCCCAAAGTTTGTGGCAACACCCCCTTCCCTATCGCATCTTCAAACATCCCCACCATCAGGGGTGCCAGCTTATCTTTGAATTTTTTATAATATTCCACTGGAAACCCATCCGGCCCTGCCACCTTCCCCGACTGCATCCTCCCAATCGCATCCTTTATCTCCTGCTCCACTATCGCTCCTTCTAATGTAGCCCTGTCCCCCTCCCCTAACCTCGGGTACTCCAACCCATCTACAAATTCCTGCATCTCACAGTCTCCCCCAGGTGGCTCTGACCTGTACAACCTCTCATAAAATTTCTCAAAAACCTTGTTAATCAGATCCGGAGCCACCACCAACTTCCCTGCCCTATCCCTCACCTGCACAATTTCCCTTGCCGCTGCTTCCCTCCGGAGCTGACCTGCCTTATTTCCATGTTCGTAAACTGCACCCCTAGCTCGTCTCAGTTGGCGCACCGCCTTCCTGGTATATAGTCGGTCAAAGCTCGTCTGTAGTTCCTTCCTCTTTTCCAGCTCTGCTGGGTCCCCATCTTCTCCATAACTCCTATCTACCTCCAACATCTCATCTATTACCCTCTGCCGCTCCAACCTCTCCTCTTTGTCCACCCTGGCCTTAAACAAAATCACCTCTTCCTCACCACCGCCTTTAGAGCCTCCCAGTCAAGTGCCTTCGACACCTCACCCATACAGTTGAAACCTACATATTCCTTAATTACCTTTTCAATTTTGTCACAGAATACTTGGTCCCCCAAAAGTCCCACATCTAATTTCCACCCCGGCCTCTGCGCTACCTCCTTCTCCAGCACCATATCTGCCCTATGCGGAGGATGATCTGTCACTGCAATTGTCGAGTATTCTGACCCCATAACCCCAGCCAGCAAAGCCTTCCCCACCACGAAAAAGTTGATCCGCGAGTATACCTTATGGACTGCTGAGAAAAACGAGTACTTCCTGTGGATAAGTTGTCTGTCGAGTACTGTAATATGATCCCTTTTCCATGTAGTGTAGTGGAACCCTGGTGGGCTCCGCCCCCCCCCGGATGGGATATGGATCGGCCGCTTGAGGTCGGCGCTCAGTTGTTACAGTGATCTCAAGCAGGCAAGTTCTTGTGTAATAAAGCCTATGTTCTCTCGCTCTCATCGTCTAGCAGTGGATTAATGGGACATCAATTTATTACACAAAGACATCACTATGGAAGCCACTCTGAAGCCTGATAAATTGGAACTCGACGCACGAGCAGCAGAAGCGAAGGAAATCTTCTCCCACTGGCTCCGCTGTTTTGAGGCCTATCTCGGCTCCTCTGCAACGCCTCCCTCCGACGCCCTCAAGCTGCGCCTCCTCCACGCCCAGGTGAGCCACCGAATCTTGGGTACGATTCAGGACGCAGCCACGTACGACGAGGCAGTGGCGATTCTAAAGAGACAGTTCGTGAAGCCCGTGAACGAAGTGTTCGCGTGGCACCTCCTCACAACCCACCGACAACGCGCTGAGGAATCGCTGGATGAGTACCTGGAGAACCTGACTCTAGTTGCCCCCAACTGCAACTACAAGGATGTGAAGGCGGACGAGCACATGAAACTGATGATCTGGGACACCTACATGGCTGGGGTCCGGTCTAACTACATCCGGCAGTGGCTGCTGGAAAACGGGGACACTGACCTACAGGACACGGTAAAGCTAGCCTCCTCATTAAGAGGTGGTCTACCAGAGCCTCAGCCTGTTCCTGGCAGAGCCAGCGAACCCCGTGTGGGCACCACAGACCCGATTACGTCCCAGGCCTATGCCACGCGGCTGCCCATTCAGCCCGGGGGACCGCCTTGCTACTTCTGCAGTCAGGGCCAACACCTCCGGTAGCGCTGCCCAGCCCGCACCGCGACATGCAGTGGCTGCGGCAAAAAGGGACATTTCGCCAGAGTCTGTCTGGACCGATCCAAAGCCCCGAAGTCGAAAGCGTACCAGGCCCTACCCACGGACTCACAGGCCCGCAGGCCTCACAATGTGGCTGCGTGCCTGCCGGCACCGCCCCCTGCAGATGCGTCATCCGCCTCGTGCAGCTCGTGGGGGTCGCCATCTTTAACCCAGCCCGACACGTGCGACCCATGGGGGCGGCCATATTGGCCGCCATCTTCAGTACCAACCGACACGTGCGACCAATGGGGGTGGCCATCTTGGTCGCCATATCCGACCCAGCTCGACACGTGCGACCCGTGGGGGCCGCCATCTTACAACCCGATACCTCCGACCACGCAGACTACCCACAGCTCGGTGCAGTCACCCTCAACCAGTCGTGGCCAAAACACTTGAAGAACTCAATGATGGCCGTCCGGGTCAATGGGCACGAGACGCTCTGTCTTTTCGACTCCGGGGCACAGAGAGCTTCGTCCACCCCGACACAGTAAGGCGCTGCTCCCTCCACATCTACCCCGCGTCCCAGACAATCCCCCTTGCTTCCGGATCACATTCAGTGCATATCCGGGGGTACTGTGTCGCGAACCTCGCGATACAGGGCGCTGAGTACGCCCGTTTTAAACTGTATGTCCTCCCTCACCTCTGCGCCCCGCTGCTGCTTGGACTCGACTTCCAATGCAGTCACCGAAGCCTGACCCTAAAATTCGGTGGACCCCTACCCCCCCTCACTGTACGTAGCCTCGCGACCCTTAAGGTCCCCCCCCATTTGCTCTTCGCAAACCTCACCCCCGACTGTGAGCCCATCGCCACCAGGAGTAGGCGGTACAGTGCACAAGTGTGGTGATACACCACTGTACCTCCCTACCATTGTACATAGTATATAATAGTTGTGCGTAACGTGGCCCTGTAATACTGTGTATTGTACTGTAACGCTGCAGAGGTTCGGTCACTGGTAGGTAACCCGACCTGGCCACGGAGAGCTCCGCCTTAGCCACTCCCCCGGGAGTCAGTATAAGAACCTCTTCTGGGACAGCCCCCATTCTGCCTGGGGTCGTCTGTGTCGGGTAAGCCTCCCATGTAGTATATTAAAGCCTGAGTTAAAGTCTCACATGTCTTTGTGGTTCTTGACGCTTAGCGCATCAATTTAATATACTACAGTTATAATGGAGGCTGCTCTGAAACCCGACAAGCTCTCGCTCGACCCCCACGCTCCACGCGCGGATCACCTTTTCAACTGCTGGCTCCGGTGTTTCGAGGCCTACCTGGAAGCATCCTCCGCCTTCGCCAAAACGGACGCCGACCGACTCAATCTCCTGTGCTCACGGCTCGACTACGGGCTTTTCGACCTCATCACGGGAACAACGACCTCTGCCGATGCCATCGTGAAGCTCAAAAGCCGGTATGCACGAACTGTTAATTCCATTTACGCCCGCCACCGCCTCGCCTCCCGGCACCAGCAGCCGGGTGAACCCCTATCCGTGTTTGTTCGGGACCTCCGTGCCCTCGCGCTCACCTGCAACGCGCCAGCAGTCTCCGCTGAGCAGAACACTGAGGCCCTGGCGCTTGATGCCTTTGTAGCTGGCATTGCTTCCGTCCCGATTCGCCAACTCCTTCTGACACAAACTACCCTGACTCTGGACACGGCAGTCACTATGGCAGAGGCCCAACAGGCAGCCTACGACAATAATGCGTCCTACACGCCTGCACGAACTTCCTATGCTCCTGTCCACGCTCCCTACGTGGCCGCTACCTCCCAGCAACAACCACTGCAAGTCAGGGCCCACCCAGCCACTCCAGCAGTAAAAATGCCTGGGCCCCAGTGTTACTTTTGTGGCCAGGCAAAACACCCCAGGAAACGCTGCCCTGCTAGAGATGCTACCTGTTCAGCCTGTGGCAAGAAAGGCCACTTTGCAAACGTCTGCCGCTCCACTGCTGCCTCGGGGTCCAACGCCGCGGTCTGCTACTCCGCGGTGCCGCCGTCCTCCGTTCCCGGCTCGCTGTTCAACATGTGCGACGCAAGGGCGCCGCCATCTTTGATCATCCCCGGCCCGGCTTACTTCACTCCCGGTTCGCCGATCGTCACTTCCGGTTCGCCGATCGTCACGTCCGGTTCACCGATCGTCACTTCCGGTTCGCCGATCTTCGCTTCCGGTCCGTTGCCGATCGTCACTTCCGGTCCGTCGCCGATCGTCGCTTCCGGGTCCGCCCCGCCACCGAATTGCGTCACTTCCGGTCCACCGCCGATCGTCACTTCCGGTCCTGCGCACTGGACCGAAATGCTGCAAACAAAGGAGATGCAGCCACCAACAGCAACCTGGCCTCCAGCAGCAGCCTACGACGCCTGGGCGCTGCCACCTTCTCTCACAGGCTGCTCCTCGGATCCGGCACTCTTCTCCAACAGCTCCACCATCGCATCCATCGTCCTCGACCAGGACCGACCGCATCAGCTCGCCAGATCCACCATGGAGGTTCAGGTAAACTGTTTCACTGTCACCTGCCTCTTCGACAGCGGCAGCACGGAGAGCTTCCTCCACCCGGACACCGTGCGCCACTGCTCCCTCAAGGTACTACCCACGCGCAGGCATATTTTCATGGCCTCCAACTCCCAGTCGGCCGAGGTTTCGGGCTACTGCGTCGTCACCCTCTCAGTGAACGGCGCGGTGTTCCAGGATTTCAAATTCATGGTCCTCCCTCACCTCTGCGCCCCCGCGCTCCTCGGCCTGGACTTCCAATGCCACCTGCGCAGCCTCACCTTGCATTTTAACGGCCCCCTCCCCCCCTCTCGGTCTCCAACCCCCAGTTCTTCCCTGATTCCTCCCCGGATCCCACCTGTAGTCTCTCCACGCTCAGGATCCACCCCCCCTTCACTGTTTGCTAATCTCACCCCCGACTGCAAGCCCGTGGCTACTAAAAGTCGGCGTTACAGTTTCGGAGACCGCCAATTCATTCGAGCGGAGATTAAGCGCCTTCTCTCGGAAAATATCATTGCTCCCAGCACCAGCCCCTGGCGAGCCCAAGTGGTGGTAGTCAAGTCTGGTGAGAAACACCGCATGGTCATTGACTACAGTCAGACCATCAACCGGTACATGCTGCTTGATGCGTATCCCCTGCCCCGCATATCTGACATGGTCAACCAGATTGCACAGTACCGGGTGTTCTCCACCATAGACTTGAAATCCGCCTACCACCAGCTCCCTATCCGCCCGGAGGACCGTAACTTCACGGCCTTCGAGGCGGACGGCCGCCTCTACCACTTCCTTAGGGTACCCTTTGGCGTCACCAATGGAGTCTCGGTCTTCCAACGGCAGATGGACCGAATGGTGGACCAGAACAGACTGCGGGCTACCTTCCCGTATCTAGACAACGTCACCATCTGCGGCCACAACCAGCAGGACCATGACGTCAACCTCACGAAATTCCTCCAAACTGCCAAACGCCTCAACCTCACGTACAACGAGGCAAAATGTGTTTTCGGCACCACCCGCCTCACCATACTCGGCTACGTGGTGGAGAACGGTGTCCTCGGCCCCGATCCCGACCGTCTGCGCCCCCTTCTCGAACTCCCTATTCCCACCTGCCCCAAAGAACTGAGGCGATGCCTCGGACTCTTTGCCTACTATGCCCAGTGGGTGCCCGAGTACGCTGACAAGGCCCGACCCCTCCTCCGTTCCCCCTCATTCTCCCTCCCGCCCGAGGCCTGCCAGGCCTTCCACCTCCTAAAAACTACTATCGCCAGAGCCGCCATGCATGCGGTAGACGAGTCTACACCATTCCAAGTCGAGAGCGATGCCTCCGACTTTGCCCTGGGTGCCACCCTCAACCAGGCGGGCAGGCCCATCGCCTTCTTTTCCCGCACACTCCAAGGCCCCGAGATCAGCCACTCCTCTGTTGAGAAGGAGGCACAAGCCATAGTGGAAGCCGTCCGGCACTGGAGGCACTACCTGGCCGGAAAACCATTTACCCTCGTTACTGACCAACGATCAGTTGCGTTCATGTTCGACAACAAACAACGAGGTAAAATCAAAAATGATAAGATATTACGGTGGAGGATCGAACTCTCCACCTACAATTATACTATCTTATACCGGCCAGGTAAGCTCAATGATCCTCCTGATGCCCTGTCCCGTAGTACTTGTGCCAACGCACAGGATGACCGGCTGCGGGCACTACATAATGACCTCTGTCACCCGGGCGTTCGGCGGCTCTACCACTACATCAAGGGCCACAACCTACCCTTCTCAGTCGAGGAGGTCAAGGCCATGACTAGGGACTGCCAAGTCTGTGCGGAGTGCAAGCCGCAATTCTACAAGCCAGACAAGGCGCACCTAATCAAGGCCACCCGCCCCTTTGAACGTCTCAGCATTGACTTCAAAGGGCCCCTCCCCACCCACAACCGCAACACGTACTTCCTCAACGTCATCGACGAGTACTCGCGGTTCCCCTTCGCCATTCCCTGCCCCGACACGACCTCCGCCACCGTCATCAAAGCGTTGCACGACCTCTTCATGCTGTTCGGTTGTCCCAATTACGTTCACAGTGACCGGGGCTCCTCCTTCATGAGCGAGGAGCTGCGTCGGTACCTGCTCGCCAGGGGCGTTGCCTCGAGCAGGACGACCAGCTACAACCCCCGGGGGAACGGACAGGTGGAGAGGGAGAACGCGACTGTTTGGAAGGCCGTGCTGCTAGCCCTCAAGTCCAAAGGCCTACCAGTCTCCCGTTGGCAGGAGGCCTTCCCGTCCGCACTCCACTCCATCCGGTCTCTTTTGTGTACTGCAACGAATGCTACCCCTCATGAACGGATGTTTCTCTTCTCCAGGAGATCGGCATCCGTGACATCGCTTCCATTCTGGCTCCTGTCCCCGGGAGACGTCCTGCTCCGCAAGCACGTGCGGACCTCTAAGGCGGAGCCCCTGGTGGAGAGAGTCCATCTCCTCCACGCCAACCCACAGTACGCGTACATAGCGTACCCCGACGGGCGTGAGGAGACCGTCTCCATCAAGGACCTGGCCCCCTCTGGGGCCCCTGCCGCCCTCGCCCCGCAACCTCCACCCCACTCCCTCTCTGCTCCCGTCGATCCCTCGGCCTGTTACTACTCCGTGCCAGCCGCTGTCATCCCGCAGTTTCGCCTCGAGCCAGCCGAAGCGGTGGGGGAAGTCATGCCGCCTCGCGAACCAGCACCACTGACCGCACGGATACCGCCGGACACTACCTCAGCGCCGCAGCTCCGACGTTCAAAGAGATCGACCAAACCCATCGTTCGTCTCGACCTTTGACGACACGGAACCTCCTGATGGACTCTGTTCACTGCTGCAAATTTTCACCCCGGACTTCCTTCTAAACAAGGGGTGAATGTGGTGATACACCACTGTACCTCCCTACCATTGTACATAGTATATAATAGTTGTGCGTAACGTGGCCCTGTAATACTGTGTATTGTACTGTAACTCTGCAGAGGTTCGGTCACTGGTAGGTAACCCGACCTGGCCACGGAGAGCTCCGCCTTAGCCACTCCCCCGGGAGTCAGTATAAGAACCTCTTCTGGGACAGCCCCCATTCTGTCTGGGGTCGTCTGTGTCGGGTAAGCCTCCCATGTAGTATATTAAAGCCTGAGTTAAAGTCTCACATGTCTTTGTGGTTCTTGACGCTTAGCGCATCAACAAGACATAATTTTTATCAAGTCGGAGGTCCAGCGACTCTTGAGGGAGGGGGTCATCGAGGCCAGCAACAGCCCCTGGAGAGCACAGTGGTTGGTGTCAGGACCGGATGGTAGTGGACTATAGCCAGACCATTAATCGGTTCACGCAACTTGATGCGTACCCCTTCCCCCGCATAGCGGAGATGGTCAACCAGATCACACAGTACCGGGTGTTCTCCACGGTAGATCTGAAGTCGGCCTACCACCAACTCCCGGAAGAGCGCCACTACACTGCTTTTGAAGCAGCCGGCCTACTCTTCCACTTCCTCAGGGTCCCGTTCGGCGTCACTAATGGGGTCTCGGTTTTCCACAGAACGATGGACCGAATGGTGGACCAGTACGGGTTGCGGGCTACATACCCGTACTTGGACAATGTTACCATCTGCGGCCATGATCAGCAGGACCATGACGCCAACCTCCAGCGGTTCCTCCAGGCCGCCCAGTCCCTGAACCTCACATATAACAAAGAGAAGTGCGTTTTCCACACAACCTGGCTAGCCATCCCCGGCTATGTCGTGGAAAACGGGGTCCTAGGGCCCGACCCCGACCGCATGCGCCCCCTCATAGAACTTCCCTTTCCCCACAGCCTCAAAGCCCTCAAACGCCGCCTGGGGCTCTTTTTCTACTACGCCCAGTGGGTCCCCAACTATGCGGACAAAACCCGCCCACTTATCAAAGCCACTATATTCCCCCTGATGGCTGAGGCCCGCTCGGCCTTCAGCCGCATCAAGGCAGGTATTGCCAAAGCCGCGATGCACGCGGTGGACGAGTCCATCCCTTTCCAGGTAGAGAGCGATGCGTCAGACGTTGCCCTGGCTGCCACCCTCAACCAGGCGGGCAGGCCAGTAGCCTTCTTCTCTAGAACCCTCCACACCTCTGAGATTCTACACTCCTCTGTCGAGAAGGAAACGCAAGCCATTGTGGAAGCTGTGCGGCACTGGAGGCACTACCTAGCCGGTAGGAGGTTCACCCTCGTCACCGACCAACGATCGGTTGCCTTTATGTTCGACAACGCACAACGGGGCAAAATAAAAAATGACAAAATCTTGAGGTGGAGAATCGAACTCTCCACCTATACGTACGATATTAAGTATCGTCCTGGGGAGCTCAACGAGCCCCCAGATGCGCGGCACATGCGCCAGCGCGCAGGACGACCGACTTCGGGCTATCCACATTGACCTCTGTCACCCAGGGGTCACTCGGCTTATCCACTTTATTAAAGCCCGCAACCTGCCCTACTCCACCGAGGAGGTCAGGGCCATGACCAGGGATTGCCAAGTCTGTGCGGAGTGCAAGCCGGGCCAGACAAGGCCCACCTGGTAAAGGCCACCCGGCCCTTTGAGCGCCTCAGCATCGACTTCAAATGGCCCCTCCCTTCCACCAACCGTAATATATACTTCCAGACCGTCATTGACGAATACTCCCGCTTCCCCTTCACTATCCCATGTCCCGACCTGACCTCGGTCACCGTTATAAAGGCACTGCACAGCATCTTCACCCTGTTCGGTTTCCCTGCATACGTCCACAGTGACCGGGTCACCTCGTTCATGAACGATGAGCTGTGTCAGTACCTGCTCAGTAAGGGCATCGCCTCGAGCAGCACTACGAGCCACAACCCAAAGGGAAATGGGCAGGTGGAGAGGGAGAACGCAACGGTATGGAAGGCCATCCTTCTTGCCCTTCGGTCTAGAAGTCTCCCGATTCCCCGCTGGCAGGAGGTCCTCCCCGACGCCCTCCACTCCATTAGATCGCTCCTCTGCACAGCCACGAACGAGACCCCTCACAACCGTTTGTTTGTCTTCCCTAGGAAGTCCATCTCCGGGGTCTCGCTTCCATCCTGGCTGACAACTCCTGGACCTGTCCTTCTCCGGAAGCATACGAGGAGCCATAAGACCGACCCCCTGGTCGAGAGGGTCAACCCCCACGCGCATCAAGACGGATGGCAAGATACGGTCTCCCTCCGGGACCTGGCCCCTGCTGGATCACATGTCAACGCCCCCCCCCCCCCCCCCCCCCCCGCCATCCTCCCAACCCTTTACGCCCCACCCGGAGCTCCTGTACTGTCTTGAGCCTACGCTGCCGCCATCCACCTCCCCCTTACTGCTAACCACCACCCTCCTGCCTACCCCCATTCCTCAACCGTCGCCAACACGCCGGACCGAAGCTCCAGGCGACACGCTCCCGGAGTCAATGACCACGCCGGCAGCATCCGCAGCACCGCCAGGGCTGAGGAAGTCCAATAGAACAGTCCAGCCTCCAGACAGACTGAGCATTTGGTGACCCCACTTCAACCCCACTGGATTTCATTTTTTTTAACAGGGGGTGAATGTGGTGAATGTATTCACCAGAATAAGTTGTCTGTAGGGTACTGTAATATGATCCCTTTTCCATATAGTGTACTGGAATCCTGTTGGGCTCTGCCCCCCCCGGACGGTATATAGACCGGCCGCCTCGGGGGGGGGGGCGCTCAGTTGTTACAGCGATCTCAGGCAGGCAAGTTCTTGTGTAATAAAGCCTATGTTCTCTCGCTCTCATCGTCTAGCAGTGGATTAATGGTACATCATTCCCGTTCCCTCGGGTGCAGAAACCTCCAAGGGTCCACCCCTCCCATTTCCACCATTAGCCCAGCCAACGCCTTCGCCCTCCCCTGATGGGACCAGTGAGCGCAGCCGTTACCTGACCAACCTTGGCTCCTGCACCAAGTTCCAGTCACCCCCCCACTATCAGTTTGTGTGTGTCCAAGTCGGGGATGGTCCCAAACACCTTCTTTGCGAATCCCACATTGTCCCAATTGGGGCCGTTTACACTTAACAACGCCACTAATCTCCCCTACAGTGCCTCTGTCACAATCACATATTTACCCCCCCTGATCTGCCACCACCTTCTCCATCTAGAAGTATACGCTTTTGCTGACCATTACCGCTATCCCTCGAGCCCCTCCGTCAAATCCAGAGTGAAACTCCTGACTAATCCAGCCCTTTTTAAGTCTCACCTGGTCCTTCATCCTCAAGTGAGTCCCCTGCAGCATTGCTACATCAGCTTTCAAACTTTTAAGATACGCAAGCACCCTTGACCTCTTGACCGGACCTCCTAACTCCCTCATGTTCCACATGACTATCCTAACTGGGGGTCTCTCACCCCCCCCCCCCCTTCTTAGCCACCATCATCATACCACCGGGCCCTGCCCCATGAGCCTGACCCGCCCCTATCCATTATTAACATGGAACCTTCCCCCTCTCCCAAAACCCCCCCTCTACATTTCCTCTCGAAAAAACATCTCCCAGCATCATTCCCTTCCCCCCACCCCCTCGCTCCCCTCGTAGGCCCATCGAAACCTGCTAACCAGGCTCCAATGTCCGCAGCCCTCCTCTCACCACACCTCCGTTCACGAGCCGACTTTAGTTAACTAGCGCGGGTGGCTCCCGCCGCCAAGATATACCGTCCCCTCCCACCCAGTCCCAGAGAAAGAAAAAAAAACAACAATCCAACCCATACAATTCACTAAACTAAGATATAACCATCACAACACAGAATGCCAATCAACCCAACCAATAACTTGAACTCTGTAACAATGTGAAGAGAAGTAAATTACATCAGTAAAAAGAAAGTTATAGCATTTATACATTTTCCAGCTCCCCAATCACAATCCACAGTCTTTCTTCCAGCTCCGCTCCTCACGTCTGTCCCAAGCCTTCTGCCCTCACGAACGCCACAGCCGCCTCCGCTGTCTCAAAATAAAAGTCTTTGGCATCATACGTCACACTCAGCTTCGCCGGGTATATCATACCAAATCGCACCCCCTTTTTGTACAGTGCCACCTTCACTTGCCCGAACGCCGCTCGTCTTTTTGCCAACTCCACCGTCAAGTCCTGGTAGATCCGAACTCCAGCACCATCCCACTGCACCTCGCGCTTCTGCTTCGCCCAGCTTAACACCTTCTCCTTCATGCAGTACTTATGGAAGCAGATAATTATTGCTCTTGGTGGCTTATTCACTTTGGGCTTCGGCCTTAATGACCGATGAGCTCGGTCCAGCTCATACTGGGAGGGGTTCTCACCCTCCCCCATAAGCTCCGCCAACTTCTTAGCGAAGTACTCTGTTGGTCTTGGACCCTCTGTCCCTTCGGGCAAGCCCACAATTCTCAGATTGTGCCGCCTTAAGCGGTTCTCCAAGTCCTCGAGCTTTGCTCGGAGTCCTCTGTTGACCTCCACCACCCTCCGCAGCTCGTCTCCCATCGAGGTGAACTGGTCGCTGTGCTGCAACACGGCCTCCTCCACTTCCTTCATTTTCTCACCCTGCTCTTTCACCTCGGCCGATGTCTTTGCCACAGCTACTCTCACCGGGGCGATTACCTCCTCCACCAATGACTTCAATGCGACCGCCGTCTCCTTCCTCAAAGCCTCCATGTGCCTCGTAAACTGCTTTTCCAGCTCCACCGCCATCACCTCGGTCATATTCTCCACCATAGTGCAGCCCCACCATGCGGTCCGGCATCTGCCATCTTGTCAGCACTTTTGCTCGTCCTCTCATTCAACGGCGAGCCCGCATTTTCTCCCTTCCTCGACGCTGCTTTTCGCATCCTTTAACGGCTTATTATTTTTCCTTTTTCTTTTTTTCACCCTTCCTTCCTTCTTCAATCTCTTTTTTTTAAATAGAAAAAATAAAACATTTTTTTCCCTTCCTTCAAAAAAAAGGGGGAAAAAAAACTTTCACCAAATTTCTTTAAAACTTCTTTCTCTTCTTTTTTGTATTCCTCCAGAATTTCTCTGGGACCGGGCTTCAGTCTTCGTACCACATTCTAGGCGGGAGCCATCCGATGTGGGACATCTCACCTACATCGCGCCCTGGCTTCGGGCCTGCCGCCTCGGCCTCCGTTTGGCTCCGCCCCCGCTGCTCCTTTCAAATTTTCTGGAGAGAAAAAGAAGATTCTCTCCGTGCTCTTTGAACCCGTTCGGCTTTCAGGTTGTTTCTTAGGGACAAAGTAGCGATCCCCACTCCTCCTCCAGGTGCAGCCGCTCCGCCGAACCCACCAGGACCAGTCTCTCCTCTCCAGCCCTTCCAACCCTCCGGCTCCGTAAAACGGAGCTTTGACACTTTAACAGGGCGACGGAGGCAGGGCCGACCCCGGAGAAGTTTATTTTTAAAACCAGCGGGGAACCCCCCGAAAAAGACCACGATATCGCGGACCGGCGGGTGCTTCTCCTTAACGCGTCCGCTCCGCTGGCGGACGCCACCGGAAGTTCGGCACTGTGATGTCTAAGGAGTGTGACATGTCAGAGGGATTAGGTCCCATCCCCTCAGGTCCAGCGAGTTCCTCATAGAATGGCACAGAAAACTTGGTCCCGGATAAATTCTTTTCTAAGTGCCATTAAATGGCTCATTGGGTTCTCTCCTAGTGCCAGCAGGAATCATTCCGATTTCTCTGCTGGAGGAGTGCTTCGTCTCTAATCGGGAGAACTGTGCCCAACATTTCTCCTACAATATGTATGGGTCCTTCCTATTTATTCCCATATTCCCCCCTTTTTTTTGCAGTTATATTTTTGATTCATGGATGCTTAATGGGCATGTGTCTTCGAGGCAAGTGACCTGTGCCTTTAACTCCAGCAGAGGATTTCAGCAGGAGATATCACTGTGCCAGTTCATAGTAGAGTTGTAGACTGACCGGCACCAATGACAGAGTTTGGCTGGGACTGGGCTTGATTGATTTGGTTGGTGGCAAATGAACTGGCCCAAAAGATTTGCTCTGCCTGGTTAACAGGTGGTGATTGGATCGGATCTCACTGGAATGTTTTTCAGAGCTCCAAGGATTGAGTTTGGTTTTAGTTTTGATCTGGGCAGCCCAGGAAAGGACCTGCTACCTTCTCCTCTCCATTTTTCTCCAGAAAGGCTGTTTCTGAACTGGCAGAGACCTGGATGAATCTATGTATAGGCAGAGTCCAGAACCAGCCAACACTCTCTCCTGAAAGATAGAGGCCTGAATGCAAACCTTGAGCTGAAGGTCCAGTTTAATTGGAAATTAGGTGTTTTTCCAGAAAGCCTCTGAGTACTGCATTTTCTGAACTTTATGGACCCTGAATGAATGACTCTACAAAGAAGACCATTACCGGCTGCAAACCAGAGACTCTAATCTGTATGCTTGCTGTGAAGAAAATGTGCTAAAAGAACCACCATCAGAAGCAAAGACTCTTAACATGTGACTTTCATCCCCCCCTCTGCATGTTTGTCTGTGTGGGTGTGTATAGAGGGTGGGATAGATTTTTGAAAATGTATTTTATTACAAACATGTATCAAAACAGGTTACAATAAATATCCCGGGAAACATACTTCCCAGCAATCAACTATACAGCCTGTACAAACCCCCCCCCCCCCCGGCGACGAACAGCTCCTCACACACAGTCACAAACATCCCTCACCTTTTCTCAAACCCCTCTGCAGAGCCCCATAACTCATACTTTACCTTCTCCAACCGTAGGAAGTCATACGGGTCACCCAACCAAGCCACTACCCCCAGTGACGATGCCGACCGCCACTCCAGTAAAATTCACGGCCGAGCAATCAGAGAGGCGAAGGCCACGACATCGGCCTTCCTCCTCACCATGAGCTCTGGTTTCTCTGAGACCCCAAATATCGCCCAATTTTTCCCAAGCCCAAAACATGCGCGCGTGATTCGCTGGCCACCGCCCACACCTCTAGAGGGTGGGATAGTTAAAGTGGGTCGTAGCTACTAGCTTGTTATTAAACAGTTGAATTTACTGCACATTTCATGATAGTTCTTAGTATAAATAAACATTAAACGTGTTTACATTTACAAACCTTGTTACTGATTATTGGGCAGCTAAGGACCAAAGATTTCGGGTATTTTTATAAGGATTATTGGTTAATTCACTTGTGTTGTGACTCTGGGTCAAGTGGGGCTGGAATTGACCATGCATTAGTCCAGGATGATGCAACAAATATTACACAGAATCACAGTTGTCAACACTAACATTGCGCATTGGTATAAATGGGTGGGCCAAGTGCATACCAATGAGGTTCTCATTGATCCACCTCAGTGGTTTGTGATGGATGGGGAGGGGGGGGGGTGATTCTCTGGGCTCCTAACCACGTGTTTCTCAACAGCGGGAGGCAACGCATTGCTCGCTGGCAGCGAGAGATGCACGCAATGCTCGCTGGCAGTGGGATTCTCGGTTCCCACTGCTGTCAATGGGATTTCCATCAGTGAATGGTCGGACAATTCCAGACAACCTCTCACAAAGGATCATTTAGAAGCAACTGGAAATAGCCAGACTGCCTCTTGTTTAAAAAAATTAAGTTGTGCAGAATTCTACTTTCAAACATTTTTCTGGTTTAATCAGCTGAACATTAGTCAGGTCGGAGTAGTCCCGAGATTAGTTTTAACCACCTAGGACAGGGTCAGAGGAATTTTCTAGATGTTTTCCCATCTAACTGACCTGGATGCTTTAGTTGAGGTAGGGAGACTATATTATAATGCACAAGGAATTGCAATTGTATGGGACAGGCTCTCCTTAATTTTATGTTTTATGAAAATTGTTTTTAAAAAAAAGAATCAGTTTTTAAAAAATAAATCAGTTTTAGTCTGTGCAAACTAGAGATTTATTTCTGGCTTTATGACCAATGAGAAAAAAAATCATCGTCAGCCTCAGGATTCTTCAATAGCAATATAAAATTACAAATGCTTCAATAAAATATTTTCTAAAAAAAAATAGCAATACATATCTTTAGAGGTACAGTATGTGGCTTGGAAGGTAGGTATGGTGTTTCCATACATATGCTGGCATTGTCCTTCTGTGATAGAGGAAAGTTTGGAAGGTGCTGTCGAAAGAGCCTTGGTGAATGGCTGCAGTGCATCTTACATATGGTACAACTGCCATCGTATTTTGGTGCTGGAGGCAGTGAATGTTTATGTTGGAGAGTGGGCTGTCAATCAAGCAGGCTGCTTTGCCCTGGAGTGTTCTTGAGGTAATGGGAGCAGATAGTCACTTCTGTCAATGCAAACTGTGTATACGAGAGGACACAGATTGGCACAAGATGTCATTACAATAGAAAGGGTGCAGATGGAAGTTTCATCAGGATGTTGCCTGGGCTGGAGCATTTCAGCTATGAAAATAAGCTGGTTAGGTTGTTTTCCTTAGGGCAGAGAAGGCTGAGGAAGGATCTGATTGAGGTGTACAAAATTATGATGGACAGAGATAGGAAGAAACTTTCCCCCTTAGTTGAGGGGTCAATAACTAGAAGGCAGGAGATTTAGAGGGGGGGGTTCAAAACATTTTAGAAGCATTTAGATGAGCACTTGAAATGCCATATCATACAAGACTAAGGCTATGGACCAACTGCTGGAAATGAGATTAGGATAGGTGCTTGATGGTCGACACAGGCACGATGGGCTGAGGGACCACTTTCTATGCTGTAAAACTCTATGACTCTAAGAATGACAAGGAGAAGTGAAGATAAGTGAATTCATCTTCTGATGTCATTTAAAAAAAAATATTCATGGAATGAGAGCATCACTGGCACGGTTAACATTTGTTACCCATCTTTAATTTTCCCAAGGCGGTAATGAGCTGCCTTCCTGAACTGCTGCAGTCCATCTTATGTAGGTATGTCCACAGTGTTGTCAGAAATGGAGTTCCAAGTTTCTTGACCCAGTAAGTGAAGGAATTGTGATATAATTCAAAGTCGTTGTGTGACTTGCAGTAGAATTTGCAGGTGGTGTTCCTATGCATCTGTTGCTCTCATAGAGGTCATAGATTAAGAAGGTGCCGACAAAGGAGGCTTGACGAGTTGCTGCAGTTCATTTGAAGGCGATACACACTGCTGCCATGGTGTGTCGGTGGTGGAGGGAAGGATTGTTTAAGGTGGCGGATGGGGTGCCGATCAAGTGGACTGCTTTGTCCTAGATGGTGTCCAGCTTCTTGAATGTCTTTGGAGCTGCAATCACCAGACGTAATCAGGATGCCAGCGGAGGGGGTGGCAGGATCCCCATTCACCACCCTCCCACCCAATTAAATGCCCCAGCCACCAACTTCAACATGCGAGAGGACACAGATTCCACTCACAGACTAATGATGAAGGTTCTTTTGCTAATAAATGCTGGTCTTTCCACCAATATTAACATTCCATGAATACATTTTAAAAACATCTGGCATGTGAAGACAAATTCAAAATATTGACTGTTCCTATTATTCCATGTCCTCTGGTCTACACTGTTCGCAAGTGCATGGGAACACCGCACCTGCAATTTCCCCTCCATGTTACACACCATGCTTACTTAGAGCTATATCGCCGTTCCTTCACTGTCAGACAAAATTCTGTAACTCCCTTCCTAACGTCATTGTGAGTGTTCCTATACCAGATGGACTGCAGGAGCTTCCAATTAGGGATGGGAAACAAACGCTGGCCTTGACAGTGACGCATATATGCCATGAAGCAATTAAAAACAAGTCCTAGTCTGAGTGTTATCCTGTTTTTTCTGCATGCAGGCACATACTTCTTCAATATCGGAGGAGCTGCAAATGGTACTGAACCCTGTGCAATCATTATTAGCGAACATCCCCACTATTGACCTGATGGAGGGCAGGTCACGGGTGAAGCAGCTGAGGATGATTTGGCATAGGACACTGCACTTAGGAGCTCCTGCAATGATGTACTGGGGATTGAAATGATTGACCTCCAATAACCACCATTTTTGTGCTAGGTATGACTCCATCTGGTGGAGAGTTTAGTCTTGATTTCCACTGACTTCAATTTTGCCAATTTTCCTTGATACCACCATCAGTCCACTGCTGTCATGATGTCAAGGGCAGCCACTTTCACTTCTCCCCCTAAATTCAATTATGTCTAGAGTCCCGAGGCCTTGACAGAACCCACACTGAGCATTGTTGGGCAGATTATTGGTGAGTAAGTGCCACTTCACAGCACTGTAAACCTTCATACCTTGCTGATATTTGAGTGTAGACTGATGGGGTGGTAATTGGCTGCATTGCATTTCTACTGCTTTTTGTGTACAGAACATGTCAGAGCAAATTTGAACATTATTGAGTGGGTGCCAATGTCGTAGCTCTACTGGAACAGCTTGGCTAGGGGCATTCATGGTTATGCTGCAGTGTAAGCCCGTTTTACCGCCAGAATATTGTCAGATGTATCCAGTACCTTCAGTGGTTTCTTGATATCATGTGGAGTGAATCGAAGGGATGGTTACGAAGCAGCCGAAGATGCTTTGGTCTAGCATAATGCCGTAATGAATTTCGTAGAAGATAGGAGCAGGAGGAGGCCTTGTGGCCCTTCGAGTCTGCTCCGCCATTTATCATCATCATGGCTGATCATCCAACTCAATAGCCTAATCCTGCCTTCTCCCCGTAGTCTTTGATCCCATTCGCCCCAAGTGCTATAT
This sequence comes from Scyliorhinus torazame, assembly GCF_047496885.1. Taxonomy (NCBI): domain Eukaryota; kingdom Metazoa; phylum Chordata; class Chondrichthyes; order Carcharhiniformes; family Scyliorhinidae; genus Scyliorhinus; species Scyliorhinus torazame. The sequence goes on from NC_092708.1 coordinate 353,142,047, forward strand.
CTAGCCGCCTCTTGAATATATTCAATGTTTTAGCATCAACTACTTCCTGTGGTAATGAATTCCACAGGCTCACTACTCTTTGGGTGAAGAAATGTCTCTTCATCTCTGTCTGGAATGGTTTACCCTGAATCCTCAGACTGTGACCCCTGGTTCTGGACACACCCACCATTGGGAACATATTCCCTACATCTACCATGCCTAGTCCTGTTAGAATTTTATAAGTCTCAATGAGATTCCTCCCCATTCTTCTGATCTCCAGCGAGAACAATCCTAACCTAGTCAATCTCTCCTCATATGACAGTCCCGCTATCCCTGGAATCAGTCTGGTAAACCTTCGCTGCATTCTGCAGTGAACTGCTGGGGCTGAGATGGTTGCCTCCAACAATCACTATAGCTGGTTATAGTTGGGGTCCATGGCCTTTGCTGTATCCAGTGAGGTCAGCCTTTTCTTGATATCACGTGGGGTGAATCAAAGTGGCTAAGGACTGGCTTCTGTGATGGTGGACCTGAAGAGGAGGCAGGCGTGGATCATGAATCTTGTGCCTCGTCACATAAACTCCCCAAATAAAACTTGCATTTTTACCTTTTAATTGCATTTCCCATTTATTTGTATACAAAGAATGAAAGGAAATTAAACATGGTTACTGAAGTAATGCATTTCCAGTTGCACATATGTCCATCAGCATTTATAACAATTATAAACACAGATCAGACAAAACAATAGAGTCCAAGCAGGTATTCCGATCCCAGTTGACGTTATTGAGGCACAATCAATTTGACTGGAGACGAAGTTGAATCCAAACTGAGGCTTTATTAGTATCAGATGTGTGGCCTCCCACAGCAGCTGCGAAAATGGCTGCGAGCTGGAAGCCACGCATATTTATAACCTGCCTCCTGGGCGGAGCTAGCATGCAGGGGCCACAGGTGAACCTGTAGTGCAGGTTCTACCGTACAACCTCTAATATCAGAACACAGTGGTTTACCACATTCACCCCCTGTTAAAATTGAGTCCGTCGGGGGTGGTGGATAACTATATACAATTAGAGATTTTAATATTTACAGAGCAGTAAAAAAAATGTCTCTGGTCATCCGGCGGGCCGGTCAGAGGTTCAGTCGGTCCGGTGCCTTGATGGTTCTTTGAGATCGACGAAGTGGTGGCGGCGATGTTGGCGCTGTCGTGGTCGAAGTTGACTCCGGGAGCGTGCCAAAATCCTCTTCATCAACGGGGTTGGTAGGGGGAGGACGGACGGTCCAAGGGGGGGGGGGGGGGTGATGGGGGCGGCGGTGGAGGGGAGGGTGGCGCCGGGGGTGGTGTGGGGGTGGAACCTGCTGGTGCCAGGTCCCTGAGGGAGACGGTATCATGGCGGCCGTCGGGGAACGCCACGTAGGCGTACTGTGGATTTGCGCGGAGCAGGTGCACCCTTTCCACCAACGGCTCCGCCTTGTGGAGCCGCACATGTTTACGGAGAAGCATGGTTCCCGGAGCTGTGAGCCAAGTTGGGAGCGATACCCCAGATGTGAACTTCCTGGGGTAGGCAAAAAGACGTTCATGTGGTAGCAGTGCACAGTAATGAGCGAATGGAATGTAGTGCATCAGGGAGGACCTCTTGCCAGCGGGAGGCTGGGAGATTCCTGGACCGCAGGGCCAGCTGGACGGCCCTCCATACCGCCCCATTCTCCCTTTCTACCAGTCCGTTTCCCTGGGGGTTGTAGCTCGCCGTTCTGCTGGAGGCAATACCCCTGCTGAGCAGGAACTGACGTAGCTCATCACTCATGAATGAGGATCCCCTGTCACTGTGGATGTAGGCGGGGAAGCCGAACAGAGTGAAGATAGAATTAAGGGCTTTAATGATGGTGGCAGACGTCATGTCGGGGCATGGGATGGCGAAGGGAAACCGGGAGTATTCATCGATCACACTGAGGAAATATGTGTGCCGATCGGAGGAGGGGAGGGGGCCTTTGAAATCCACGCTGAGGCGTTCAAAGGGGCGGGAGGCCTTCACCAGGCGCGCGCGGTCCGGCCGGTAGAAGTGTGGCTTGCACTCCGCACAGGCCTGGCAGTCCTTGGTGATTGTCCTTACTTCCTCGACGGAGTAGGGCAAATTTTGTGCCTTAATGAAATGGTACAACCGAGTGACCCCTGGGTGACAAAGGCTGTCGTGCAGGGTCCAGAGTCGGTCTACTTGTGTGCTGGCACATGTACCTCGGGATAGGGCGCCTGGAGGCTCGTTGAGTTTGCCAGGGCGATACTTAATCTCGTAATTATAGGTGGAAAGCTCGATTCTCCACCGCAAGATTTTATCATTTTTGATCTTGCCCTGCTGTGTGTTGTTGAACATGAAGGCCACCGACCGTTGGTCAGTGAGAAGAATGAATCTCCTGCCGACCAGGTAATGCCTCCAATGTCGCACAGCCTCAACGATAGCCTGGGCCTCTTTTTCGACAGATGGGTGCTGAATTTCAGAGGCATGGAGGGTGCAGGAAAAGAATGCTACGAGCCTGCCTGCCTGGTTGAGGGTGGCGGCAAGGGCGACGTCCGATGCGTCGCTTTCTACTTGGAAAGAAAGTGTTTCGTCTACAGCGTGCATTCCAGCTTTGGCAATATCAGCTCTGATCCGGGCGAAAGCCTGTTGGGCCTCGGCCGTCAGGGGGAAATGAGTGGACTGTATGAGTGGGCAGGCCTTGTCCGCATAGTTTGGCACCCACTGCGCGTAATTTGAGAAGAACCCCAGGCAACGTTTGAGGGACTTGGGGCAGTGGGAGAGGGTGAGCTCCATGAGGGGGCACATGCGGTCGGGATCGGGCCCCAGAACTCTGTTCTGGACCACGTAGCCGAGGGTGGCTGAGTGGTTTGTGCAGAACACACACTTCTCCTTGTTATACGTGAGGTTGAGGAGAGCGGTGGTGCGGAGAAATTTAGCGAGGTTAGCGGCGTGGTCCTGCTGGTCATGGCCGCAGATGGTCACATTGTCTAGGTGCGGAAACGTGGCACGCAAGCCGTACCGGTCAACCATTCGGTCCATCTCCCTTTGGAAGACCGAAACCCGGTTGGTGATGCCGAAGGGGACCCTAAGGAAGTAATATAGCTGGCCGTCTGCCTCGAAGGCGGTGTATGGCCAGTCCGATTTCCGGATGGGGAGCTGGTGGTAAGCGGATTTCAGGTCCACCGTTGAGAAGATCTGGTACTGTGCAATCTGGCTAACCATGCCAGATATGCTTGGGAGTGGGTACGCGTCGAGCTGCGTGTACCTGTTGATGGTCTGGCTGTAGTCCACAACCATTCAGTTTTTCTCCCCAGACTTAACCACTGCCACTTGAGCTCTCCAGGGTCTGTTGCTGGCCTCGATGACGCCCTCCCGAAGCAACCGCTGGACCTCGGACCTGATGAAGGCCTTATCCTGGGTGCTGTACCGTCTGCTCCAGGTGGCGGCGGGTTTGCAATCTGGAGTTAGATTGGCAAAGAGGGAAGGAGGATCGACCTTTAGAGTCGCGAGGGCGCACACAGTGAGGGGTGGTAAGGGTCCGCCGAATTTAAGGGTCAGGCTCTGGAGGTTGCACTGGAAGTCCAGGCCGAGGATAAGTGCAGCGCAGAGGTTAGGGAGGACGTAGAGGCGAAAGCTGTGGAACTCTACGCCTTGGACTGTGAGCGTGACCATGCAGTACCCCCCGGAACGCTACGCGATGGGATCCGGAGGCCTGGGAGGTACTTTGATTGGTAGGATGTACCTTACGGGAGCAGTGCCTTACCGTATTTGGGTGTACAAAGCTCTTGGTGCTCCCGGAGTCCAGCAGGCAGGAGGTCACATGGCCGTTGACTTTCACGCTGGTGGATGCGTTGGTCAGATTATGTGGTCGGGACAGGTCGATTGCCATGGAGGCGAGCCGTGGTTGATCGTCAGGTAGTGAGGTAGCCGTCGAGTTGAGGTCCTGGAACGTTGTTGGTGTCCATGTGCTGCGGGGTGGACAAGATGGCGGCGCCCGGAGATCCTGGGGATTACAAAATGGCGGCGCCCATGGAACACACATTGCGAGGGTGGAGCAAGATGGCGGCGCCCATGAAACATACGTGTTGTGCGGGGGAGAAGATGGCGGCGCCCATTGGTCGCACATGGCCTGGGGAGGAGAGGAGGATGGCGGCGCCCATTATCCGTGACCGGGGGGGGTGGGGGCGACCGCGGTCGCTGAGCGGGCCTGGCACACCGCAGCGAAGTGGCCCTTCTTCCCGCAGAACTTACAAAGGGCAGCACGGGCCAGGCTGGGGTGTTTTTTCTGGCCACAAAAATAGCATCGGGGCCCCACGGAGATCACTGGCTGGCGCGTAGCGCAGGCGTATTGGGTGGGTAGCGACCCCGCTGGGGCAACTGCGTGTGGGGCTCATGATGAGTAGGAGGAGTGGGCCGTGCGGTTGGGGGTGTAGGAATGGACATTGCGCAGGGCGACCGTCATTGAGAGCACGAGTGTTTTAGTCTCGGCGAGGTCGCACGTGGCCCCTTCTAGGAGCCGCTGCCTGATAACATCAGACCCAATCCCAGTCACAAAAGCGTCCCGCATAAGGAGATCTGAGTGCTCCTTAGCTGTAACGTCCTGGCAGTCACAGTCCCACACTAGTGGGATCAGGGCCCTCCAGAAGTCCTCGATTGACTCACCAGGTAGTTGAATACGCGTTGCGAGCGCGTGTCCGTCTTCTGTTCATAATTTTCTTTGAGTCGAGTCATGACATCAGCGTAATTGGGCGCATCCTGGATCAGCGGGAAGATTTTGGGGCTGAGTCTGGAGTACAATATTTGGATCTTCTGAGCCTCTGGGACAGGGGTCGGTGCTGCGTTGATATACGCTTCAAAACAAGCTAGCCAGTGCTGGAAGTCCTTTCTGGCGTTGCTTCAGTGTGGATCCAGCTGCAGGCAATCTGGTTTAATCCAGAGGTCCATCTTCTGAATCTGATACTAATAAATTGAGGCACGATCAATTTGACTGGAGACGAAGTTGAATCCAAACTGAGGCTTTATTAGTATCAGATGTGTGGCCTCCCACAGCAGCTGGCAAAATGACTGGGAGCTGGAGGCCACGCATATTTATAACCCGCCTCCTGGGCGGAGCTAGCATGCAGGGGCCACAGGTGAACCTGTAGTGCAGGTTCTACCGTACAACCTCTAATATCAGAACACAGTGGTTTACCACAGTTATAACTGGACGGGAACATCCCAGATTAGAATTCTGGCTCAAAAGACCGTAACTTTTACTTATAATAATCTTTATTATTGTCACAAGTAGGCTTACATTAACACTGCAATGAAGTTACTGTGAAAAGCCCCTAGTCGCCACAGTCCGGCGCCTGTCCGGGGAAATCTTTATTAATAAAACATGGGGGAACAGAGTCACAGGACCACCAATTAGTTTTAAAAAGAAAAAAACATGAACAGATTGGTTTATAATACTCCTCCATTATCTTAACAATTACACCCAGGGGGACATCCGGTGGCAGCTATGAGGGAGTGAGTCGCACACTTGGTGGCTCCCGCTCTGGCCGGGCTTTTGGACCTTTTTCCCTGACATTTTCGTGGCTTTGAGTTTTGGTTTTGAAAGTGCAGACATTTAGGCACTGGATCCACACAGTGGTGCATGGAACGGAGAACCCCAAAGGACCGTAAAGGAAGAATTGGAAAGATAAGCAAAGGCTGGGTAGAAGTGGCTGCTGAAGATAACATGGCCGATGTCCGGACCCCTGCTGCGACATCCCAGCCATCGTTGGAGGAGCTAATGCAGGTCATCCAACAGGGCTTTGCCAGACAGAAATGAGTTTGTCTCAACCGAATAAAGGAGTCGATCGATCGGCTGGAACGCAGGATGCCCAGGATTGGACGATCCAGAATTTGGAGAAAGCGCTGCGGACCAGGAGGAGCACCAAACGGTGGTCGAGCTGGAGGTGGGGATGCTGAAGGATCAGCAGAAAAGGCTGTTAGAAAAAGTGGAATATCTGGAGAACAGAGCGCGTCGGCAGAACTTAAGAATTGTCAGTCTCCCTGAAGGGGCTGAGGCTGGCGCTTTTGTGGTAAATATGTTCCAGAAGCTTCTGGAGGAGGGGGCGTACAGGGCGATGGCGAGGAAGCCATGGCCGGGGGACCCCCAAGGGAGATGGTGGTTCGGTTCCACAGATTTTTAGATAAGGAGTGTGTCCTCCAGTGGGCCAAACGTACCAGGAGCTGCAACTGGGACAATAGCATATTGCATGGCTATTAGGACCTGAGCGTGGAGGTGGCCAGAAGGAGGGCAGGCTTCAGGAAAGTGAAGGAGATCCTGTTTAAGAAGAAGGTGAAATTCGGGCTCCTCTACCCGGCGCATCTTTGGGTCACACATGAGGACCAGCACCATTATTTTGAGTCGCCCAAAGAGGCGATGGACTTTGCCAAGAAGAAGGGTCCGGCGCAGAACTAAGAACTTTTCGGACTTAAGTGGCAGTATCTTTCTCTTTTCTTGAACGATGTATGTATGGTTTGATTGTTGCCTTTTTTCTGTTTTTGAAGTTTGGGTGAAGATGGGGGAGTAAAAGTTATTCGGTCGGTTTTTGTCAGGTATTTTGGTGTTTTGATGGGGGTGATTGGTGGGGGGCTTTTTATTTTGTATTACTTTAATTTGCACTATTGAGGGGGTTCTTTGTGGGGGTCTCTGTCTGTTTTGGGCTGTCTCCTATGGTAATTAGGAGATTGTTCTGTTTTGGTTTGATGAGGGAAGTGGCTTCGATGGGCGGGGGGAGGGGAGTAGGGAACAATAGGTGGGAGACTTTTTGGCACCGGAGGCGAGGATCACCAGGCTAGCTGGGTGAGCTAGTCTGCGGAAGCACAGTGGAGGGTGTGTATTGGTTCAATACAGGGCAGGAGTTGGATTATAGGGTGATGTTGCTAGGGGGGGATGGGGGGGGTGTTACTCTGCTGACGAGGGAGGGACCTAGGTTCGGGGACAGAAAGGAGGTCGGGGGCTACCTGGAGGCGGGCAGATGGAGGCGCGGCACATGGGTGGGGGGGCGGGCCCAGGAAGGGGGATGGCTGATCGGGGGGGGGTGCGGTGCCCCCCCCAACCAAGCTGATCACCTGGAATGTTAGAGGGTTGAATGGCCTTGTCAAGGGCCTGTGTGTGTTCACGCACCTGAGGGCTCTGAAGGCGGACGTGGTGATGTTGCAGGAGACACACCTGAAAATAGCGGATCAAGTTAGGCTGAGGAAGGGTTGGGTCAGCCAGGTCTTCCATTCGGGACTGGATACCAAGACGAGAGTGATGGCGATTTTAATTAATAAGCGGGTGCAATTCCAGGCAGGTAGTATATAGTCTTGGATGGGGGGGGGCTGTTATGTCATGGTGAGCGGTAAGCTGCAGGGGAGGAAGGTGGTATTGGTTAACGTGTATGTACCAAATTAGGACGATGTTGAATTCATTAAGAGGGTACTGGGGAAGATACCAGATCTGGACTCGCACAAGCTGGTGATGGGAGGGGATTTTAATACGGTTATCGACCCCGGCCTGGACCGGTCATGCTCGAAAACGGGGAGAGTGCCAGTGATGGCAAACGAGCTGATAGGATTCATGGAGCAGATGGGAGGGGTCGACCAATGGCGGTTTAGGCAGCTGACGGTTAGGGAGTTCTCTTTCTACTCGTGTGTACATAAAGTGTATACCCGGACTGACTTTTTCAATTTGAGTAGGGATCTGCTGGCAGGGGTGGTGGACACAGGGTACTCGGCCATCACTATTTCGGATCATGCCCCACATTGGGTGGAACTACAGGTTAGTGAGGAGAGCTTCCAGCGCCTGCAGTGGCGATTCGACGTGGGCTTGTTGGCGGACGAGGCAGTGTGCGAGAGAGTAAGGAAGTACATGCAGAACTACCTGCAGGTCAACGACACGGGGGAAGTCTCAGCAGCGGTGGTCTGGGAGGCGCTGAAGGCAGTGGTGAGAGGGGAGCTTATCTCAATCCGAGCTCAGAGGGACAGGATGGATAGGGCAAAGACGGACCGACTGATCAAGGAGATCTTACGGCTAGATAGGAGGTATGCGGTGACCCCGGGGGTGGAACTGTTAAGGGAACGCTGGAAGCTGCAGGCTGAGTTTGGGGTGCTGTCCACGGGCAAGGCAGTGGAGCAGCTTAGAAAGGCGAGGGGGATGCTGCATGAACATGGGGAGAAGGCCAGCAGAATGCTGGCACAGCAGTTGAGGAAGAGGGAGGCGGCCAGGGGAATTGATAAGGTGGTCGACGGAGATGGGAACCTGGTAGGGGATTCGGCTGGGCTAAACAGGACATTCAGGAACTTTTACAGCGGACTCTATCGCTCGGAACCCCCCACGGGACCTGAGGAGTTGAGATGCTTTCTGGACTGGCTGACTTTCCCAAGGGTAGGCAGGGAACTGGTGGATGGGTTGGGGGCTCCGATTAGGGCCGAATAAATATCTGAGGGCTTGAAGGCAATGCAGTCGGGTAAAGCCCCGGGGCCGGACGGGTTCCCGGTGGAATTTTACAAGAAATTTTCGGGGATATTAGGGCCGTTGCTGGTCAAGGTTCTTAACGAGGCGAGGGATAGAGGGGTGCTGCCCTCGACGATGTCACATGCCACCATTTTGTTAATATTGAAGCGGGACAAGAACCCGGAGCTATGTGGGTCCTATAGGCCGATCTTGTTGCTTAATGTGGACGCTAAATTGCTGGCCAATGTGTTGGCCTCCAGGATTGAAGATTGTGTGCCGGAGGTGATTATGGAGGACCAAACCGGATTTAAAAAGGGTTGGCAGTTGGTGGCCAATATAAGAAGGCTGCTTAATGTTATTATGATGCCCCCGGAAAGAAGGGAAGTTGAGGTAGTTGTAGCCATGGATGCGGAGAAGGCGTTCGACCAGGTAGAGTGGGACTATATATGGGAGGTGCTGGGACGGTTTGGGTTTGGTAGGGGCTTTATCGACAGGGTCAGGTTGTTGTATCAGGCCCCAGAGGCTAGTGTAAGGACGAACAGGACGACCTTGGACTATTTTAGGCTGCACCGGGGGACAAAGACAGGGATGTCCCCTTTCCCCACTGCTGTTTGCGTTAGCCATAGAGCCGCTGGCAATTGCTCTGAGAGCTTCAAGGGGGTTGGAAAGGGCTGGTTGGGGGGTGCGGGGCCGGTGCATAGGGCATCGCTGAACGCGGATGACCTATTCCTATATGTAGCAGATCCAGGGGCAGGGATGGGGGGGATTATGGCGATTCTGGGGGAATTTGGCCGGTGTTCGGGATACAAACTGAATATGACGAAGAGTGAGATGTTTGTAGTCCAGTCAAGAGGTAAGGAGGGTTGGCTGGGGAGGTTACTGTTCAGGTTAGTGGGGGACAATTTTAGATATCTGGGGATACAAGTGGCGCGCGACTGGGGCCGGTTACACAAGTTGAACTTGTCCCGGTTGGTTGAGCAGATGAGGGGCGAGTTTTGGAGATGGGATGCGCTTCCGCTGTCATTGGCGGGGAGGGTGCAGACGGTTATGATGACGGTATTGCAGAGATTTTTATTTGTGTTCCAATGCCTCCCGATTTTCATCCCGCAGTCCTTTTTTAAGAGGATCAACAAAATCATTTTGGGCTTTGTTTGGGCGGGTAAGACCCACGGGTGAAAAAGGTGATGCTCGAGAGGAATCGGGGGGTGGGGGGGCTTGCCCTGCCAAATTTTAGTAATTATTACTGGCCGGACAATATTGCGATGATAAGGAAGTGGGTGGTGGGGACGGAGGCGGTTTGGGAGCGGATGGAGGCAGCTTCAAAGAACAAAGAACAAAGAAATGTACAGCACAGGAACAGGCCCTTCGGCCCTCCAAGCCCGTGCCGACCATGCTGCCCGACTAAACTACAATCTTCTACACTTCCTGGGTCCGTATCCTTCTATTCCCATCCTATTCATATATTTGTCAAGATGCCCCTTAAATGTCCCTATCGTCCCTGCTTCCACTACCTCCTCCGGTAGCGAGTTCCAGGCACCCACTACCCTCTGCGTAAAAAACTTGCCTCGTACATCTACTCTAAACCTTGCCCCTCTCACCTTAAACCTATGCCCCCTAGTAATTGACCCCTCTACCCTGGGGAAAAGTCTCTGACTATCCACTCTGTCTATGCCCCTCATAATTTTGTAGACCTCTATCAGGTCTCCCCTCAACCTCCTTCGTTCCAGTGAGAACAAACCGAGTTTATTCAATCGCTCCTCATAGCTTATGCCCTCCATACCAGGCAACATTCTGGTAAATCTCTTCTGCACCCTCTCTAAAGCCTCCACATCCTTCTGGTAGTGTGGCGACCAGAATTGAACACTATAATGTGTTGAACACTTCATGCAGGGGCACCAGCTTGGGGGCGCTGATAATGGCACCTTTGCCGTTCCCGCTGGCGAGATATTCTACCAGTCCCGTGGTGGTGGCGGCCCTGAGGATCTGGAGTCAGTGGAGGAGGTACGTTAGTGCAGTGGGTGCATCGGTTTGGTCCCCAATATGTGACAACCATCGGTTTACTCCAGGGAGCTTAGATGGGGGGTTTCGGGTACGGCAAAGGGTGGGAATTGAGAAGATGGGGGACCTGTTTCTGGAAGGGAGCTTCCCTAGTTGAGGGCGCTGGAGGAGTAGTTCGGGCTGGCAGCAAGGAATGACTTCAGATATTTACAGGTGCGGGACTTTCTGCGCAGGCAGGTACCATCCTTCCCACTCCTGCCACTAAGAGGGATTCAAGATAGGGTAGCGTTGAGGGGCTGGGTGGAGGAGGGGAGCGTCTCGGATATCCACAAAGAATTAATGGGGGCGGAGGAGATGCATTTAAAGGAGCTGAAGCGTAAGTGGGAGGAGGAACTGGGGGGTGAGATGGAGGACGGCCTATGGGCAGAGGCGCTGAGCAGGTTCAAAGTGACCGCTACATGTGCAAGGCTCAGCTTGATCCAATTTAAGGTGGTGCACCGGGCGCACATGACAGTGGCCCGGATTAGCAGATTGTTTGGGGTGGAAGACAAGTGTGTCATGTGCGGGTGGACCAGCGAACAATGTCCACATGTTCTGGGCATGCCCAAAACTTAGGGCTTACTGGCAGGGGTTTGCGGCTGTCATGTCCAGAGTATTGAAGACAAGAGTGGAAATGAGTACAGGGGTAGTGATTTTTGGGGTGTTGGAAGACCCGGGTGTCCAGGAGGAGAAAGAGGCAGGTGTTCTGGCCTTTGCCTCCTTGGTAGCCCGGCGACGGATATTACTGGCTTGGAGAGAGTCTAGGCCTCCGAAGCCAGAGTCCTGGTTAACCGACATGGCGAGCTTTCTCGGCCTGGAAAAGATCAAGTTCGCCTTGAGAGGGTTGGTGTCAGGGTTCGCACGGAGGTGGCAACCATTCATTGACTTCTTCGCGGAGAATTAATCGTCAGCAGGTAGGGAGGGGGGTTAGGGTAGCACAGAGTAGGGGGTTAAATAGGCGGGCCTTGGAGGGACGGATGTCGGCGGTTGCATTATGACTATTGTTCTTTGTACTATATTTTTTATACTGCGGTTGTTTGTAATGCCAAAAATACCTCATTAAAATTGTTTGTTAAAGAAAAACAATTACACCCAGGTTTTAGGATTGACATGGATTACAAAGCACATCTTAAGCTACAATGGTCTCATAACGCAAAAAGTCCCTTTCAAGCACACAAGATGACTGTGGTCAAGTACTCTGCTCTGAACCCAAGTTAGTGTCTGTGGATTTCTCCACCCAAACCCCCCAGATGACTGTCACATGAGAGTTTCCAAACTCCATTCCAAAAAACACACTTTAAAATCTTCTCTCATAATAATGCTTTCCCTTGGCAGTTTGCATTCCAAAATCCAGGCCAGGTTTTCCAAAAGACACTTTTAAACAAAGCTTACGCTCCACTTTAACATCGAATCAAGTTCTGGATTTTACACCCACCCCTTTAGGATTACATTGTCTTCTCCACTGTGCAAACTGTTCACAATTGCCTTATCTTTCGATTCCCTGATTGTATTAAAATGGCATCAGATGTTTGTTTTACCGTTGAAGACTGTTGTCCCACTATAGATCTGGGGTAGAAATCTCTGACAATGGGGCTATGTCCCCACACCCGCAAGAAAACGGGCGCAAATCACTTTGGGCTTTCCTATAGAAAGTCCAGAGTGATTCTCCATTTTGCAGGGGGCTAGAAGAGCCCCTGATTGCTCCTCGCAGCTCTGGCTGCCGATACGGGGTCCTGCGCGTCCGGCTGCGGGTCCGCACATACGCGCGGCGTTGGCCCTGCGCAACATGGCCGACCCACACTGCGGGCCGGCCCCGACAATATACGTGCCCGCCCCCCCCATCGAGATCGCGCCCGCCGAACGATGGCCCCCGATCGTGAGCCTGACCGTCGTGGAGGCCTACCCTGCCCCGCCCCCTCCCGCAGCCGCCACTCCGAGCTCCCACCGGGTGGAACCATGAGTGAACCACGCCGTCAGGGACTCGGCTGGTTGTCGGCGGAGATTCGCCGCGGGGGCCTTTTTCAATGGTCCCCGACTGGCGATGCGTCAACCGTGCCCGCGTGACTGCCGTCGATTGTCCGGTCCCCGGAGAATCGCGGGAGCAGCGTCTGACCCGATCGCAGGTCTGACGCCCATTCTCCGCCACCGCGCCGAGCGTGATTGCAGCGCGGAGGCTCGAAGAATCCAGGCCCAGGTTACTGGAATTGTCTCTTTAACTCAGAACGCTTTGTTCACTCTTCCTTGAATTCTTCTGAACAATACCTTGGTCTCTTCACTTAATTCCAGACTTCTTGGACACTTCTCTTCATTTCTCTACTAGCTGGACTTTAGTTTCCCAGTACCTGTTTTCTTAATCCTTAATCAATAATAGGGCTTTTCTTCTAGCAAGGATGAGAGAGATAGTCCCGCTTTACCCTTCCAAAAACTGCTTCTAGCAGAGCTTTGTGAGCCTCCTGCTCTCTCACAACCTATTTTCAACTGCAATCAAATTAACTAAACTCAAACTTCAAAGCTTCTCTAGTTTACAAGGCCCCAGTTGCTAAGCAACACCCACACACTCATACCTTTTATTTATTCTTTACGTCTTAGCCCTCTCTAAGCACAATATATAGACAGTTAGAACTTAACCAACTGTCATACAAATAAACACCTTTGTCCGGCATAACTATAGACTTTACCCTTCCAGGCACAGAAACATTAAATTAAACCCACTTAAAACTACCTTCTTTTATTTTTGAAAATATATTTATTCAAAATTTTCAACAGAACCCGCCCCCCCAACAAGAAAAATGAAACAAAAACACAACAAGCAGAAATTATTCGTTGGATTTCCCCCATATACAATAACCCCCCATATAACAGTAAATAAATACAACTAGGGAAACTTCCCACCTTAACCTAAACGCCACCCCAAAAGAAACCCCCCCCTCCCTCCACACACCCCCCCCCCCCCCCACCGCCCCTGGGCTGCTGCTGACCTCCTCCTAATGCTCCGCGAGATAGTCTAGGAACGGTTGCCACCGCCTGAAAAACCCTTTCACAGACCCTCGCAAGGCAAACTTTATCCTCTCCAGCTTGATGAACCCTGCCATGTCATTGATCCAAGCTTCCACACTAGGGGGCTTTGCATCTTTCCACAGTAACAAAATCCTCCGCTGGGCTACCAGGGACGCAAAGGGCAGAATAGAACATAGAACATAACAGCGCAGTACAATACCGGCCTCTTTCGCCTCCTGCACTCCCGGCTCGTCCAATACCCCAAATATTGGTCAGAGGCTGTTTAGCACAGGGCTAAATCGCTGGCAGGCCAGCAGCACGGTTCAATTCCCGTAACAGCCTCCCCCGAACAGGCGCCGGAATGTGGCGACTAGGGGCTTTTCACAGTAACTTCATTTGAAGCCTACTTGTGACAATAAGCGATTTTCATTTCATTTCATTTCAAATAATGCTAATCCCCAGCTCGGCTTGACCCGGGCGTTCACCACCTTGGACATTGTCCTCGCAAAACCCCTCCAAAACCCATCCAGCACCGGGCACGACCAGAACATATGGACGTGATTTGCTGGGCTCCACGAGCACCTCACACGTCTGTCCTCCACCCCAAAGAACCTACTCAACCTCGCCCCTGTCATATGCGCTCTGTGAGTTACTTTAAACTGTATTAGGCTGAGCCTGGCGCAAGAGGAGGAAGAATTAACCATACTCGGGGCATCAGCCCACAGACTCTCATCTAGCGCCTCCCCAAGCTCCTCCTCCCACTTGCCCTTTAACTCCTCCACCGAGGCCTCCTCCTCTTCCTGCAGCTCCTGGTAAATCACCGAAACCTTGCCTTCTCCAACCCATACACCCGAAATCACCCTGTCCTGAATCCCACATGCCAGAAGCAGCGGGAATTCCCTCACCTGCCGCCTCACAAACGCCCTCATTTGCATGTACCTGAAAGCGTTTCCCGGGGGTAGCCCAAATTTCTCCTCCAGCACCCCTAGGCTCGCAAACGTCCCATCGATGAACAGGTCCCCCATTCTTCTAATCCCTGCCCGATGCCAGCTCCGAAACCCCCCATCCATCCTTCCCGGGACGAACCGATGATTCTCCCGAATCGGGGACCAAACCGAGGCTCCCACCTCTCCCCTCTGTCGCCTCCACTGCCCCCAGATCTTCAGCGTCGCCGCCACCTCCGGACTCGTGGTGTACCTTGTCGACGAGAGCGGCAGCAGTGCCGTCACCAGCGCCCTCAGGCTCGTGCCCACGCAGGACGCCATCTCTAGCCTCTTCCACGCCGCCCCCCTCTCCCTCCATTACCCACTTACGGATCATCGCCACATTGGCTGCCCAATAATAGCTGCACACATTTGGCAGCGCAAGCAGCCCCGTCCCCGTCCCTGCTACGCTCCAGAAACACCCTCTTCACCCTTATTTGCCCACACAAATCCCATGATGCTCCTGCTTACCCGTTTGAAAAAGGCCTTGGGGATCAAAATGGGAAGGCACTGGAACACAAAGAGAAACCTCGGAAGGACCGTCATTTTGATCGACTGCACCCTACCCGCTAGTGAGAGTGGCAGCATATCCCATCTTTTAAAATCCTCCTCCATCTGCTCCACCAACCACGTCAAATTGAGCTTGTGCAGGGCCCCCCAACTCCTAGCTACTTGGATCCCCAGTACCGAAAGCTCCTTTCCACCCTCTTCAGCGGTAGCTCGTCTATCCCCCTTCCCTGGTCCCCTGAATGCACCACAAAGAGCTCACTCTTCCCTACGTTGAGTTTATACCCCGAAAAGTCCCCAAACTCCCTAAGGATCCGCATGACCTCCGCCATCCCCTCCACTGGATTCATAACATACAACAGGTCAACGGCATACAACGACACCCGGTGTTCCTCTCCCCCCAAATCAATCCCCTCCATTTCCTGGAGTCCCTCAGTGCCATGGCCAGCGGCTCAATTGCCAGTGCAAACAGCAAGGGGGATAAGGGACACCCTGCCTCGTCCCCCGGTACAGCCGAAAGTACTCCGACCTCCACTGGTTCGTAGCCACACTCGCCACAGGGGCTCTATATAGCAGCCTGACCCAACTGATGAATCCCTCCCCGAATCTAAATCTCCGCAACACTTCCCAAAGATACTCCCCCTCCCCCCCCCCCCCCCCCCCCGCTAGATCCTCATCTAGCCATTTTGCTCCCCCCCATGACACTCCCTTAAGTCAGCCGACTCCTGCTGACCCCGGCCTCTCCCGCCATTCCATCGACCCCCCAGTGTGAGAATCCCCCCACCCCTTGGCAGTCAGTGTGCGCTCCTCTCCAGCTCCGCCCTTCCCTCCCGACCCTGCCCCTATCCATCCCTAACGCGGGAAAAAGCCTGTGCTTTCCGTCTGAGCCGGCCCCACCCCCTCTGGCGCAGCTCCTTTTTTGCGGCCTTAACCCAACTCCCCATCCCGGGCCTCCACCTCCCTCTTCCTCCGCGGGGCCCTGCCCCTCCACCACCGACGCCCACCACTCTCCCACAGCCCCCACATCAAATCCATTCACCCATCCCCACCTAGCACCAAAACAAAAAGAACATTCCCCAAACACAGTAAATACCCCCCCACGTCAAACCCTCAGTTTGAGTCCAACATTTTAGACTGGATAAAGTTCCATGCCTCATCGGGTGTCTCAAAATAGTGGTGCTAATCTTGGAACGTGACCCACAATCGCGCTCGCTGCTGCAGCATCCCGAACCTCACCCCCTTCCGATGGAGAACCGCCTTAGCCCGGTTAAAACCAGCCCTCTTCTTAGCCACCTCCGCACTCCAGTCCTGGTAGATTCGGATCTCCGTGTTCTCCCACCTGCTGCTCCGTTCTTTTTTGGCCCATCTCAGGACGCACTCTCTGTCCATAAAGCGGTGGAACCTCACCACTACAGCCCTTGGCGGCTCGTTGGCTTTGGGTCTCCTTGCCAGGACCCGATGAGCCCCATCCAGCTCCAGGGGCCTCGGGAAAGCTCCCGCGCCCATCAGCGAATTGAGCATTGTGCTCATATATGCACCGGCATCGGGCCCCTCCACTCCTTCAGGGAGACCCAGAATCCAAAAATTCTTCCTCCACGACCTATTCTCCAGGTCCTCAAACTTTTCCTGCCACCTCTTGTGCAGCGCCTCGTGCGCCTCCACCTTCACACCGCCAGGCCCAAGATCTCGTCCTCGTTCTCCGAGGCTTTTTGCCACACCTCCCGGATCGCCGCCCCTTGGGCCTTCTGGATCTCCACAAGCTTCTCAATCAACCGTCTTCATTGACGCCAGGATTTCTGTCTTCAGCTCCGCAAAGCAGCGTTTAAGGAACTCCTGCTGCTCCTGCGACCACTGCGCCCACGCTGCTTGGTCTCCACCCGCCGCCATCTTGCGTCTCCTCCCTCGCACTTTCCGCTGCACCAGAATCACTTTCTTAACCGTTCCACTCCTGGTCCAATCCATACAGTGCCGGGGGAACCTTCTCACACTGGGAGCCGTCGAACAATTGCCGTTGGGGCCCCTCTAAAGAGCCCAAAAGTCCCTTCCTGGCGGAGCTGCCGAACGTGCGACCTACCTCGGCATAGCCGCAACCGGAAAATTTCAAAACAACCTTATTTCTAATGTACAAATATAAATCCCTTAAAACTATCTTTGTTTTCCTAACACAGAACATGGTAAGATCTGGGGATATGTTTTCAAACACATTTATTTATTGAAAATGGGACCAAACTATCACCTTTATCACTGCTCTTCACTTATAGTTTTCTTCAAAGCTGCCTTTTAGTAAATATCTTTCCCTATAGAAGATGTTACTTACAGAGGAGTTAAGATTTTGGACAGGTTTGGAGCTGATGTGTAATTTTCAGACCCAAAACAGGGGCGGGATTCTCCGCTGGGTCGGAGAATTGCCGGGGGCTGGCGTGAATCCCGCCCCCGCTGGTTGCCGAATTCTCCGGCACCGCGATATTCGGCGGGGGGCGAGAATCGCGCCGCGTTGGTTGGCGGGCCCCCCCCCCGGCGATTCTCCGGCCCGCGATGGGCCGAAGCCCCGCTGCTGGAATACCTGTCCCGCCGGCGAGAATCAAACCACCTCTCTTACCGGCAGGACTAGGCGGCGCGTGCAAGCTCCGGGGTCTCTGGGGGGTCGCGGGGCGATCTGGCCCCGGAGGGTGCCCCCACGGTGGCCTGGCCCGCGATCGGTGCGCACCGATCCACGGGCGGGCCTGTGCCATGGGGGCACTCTTTTCCCTCCACCTCGGCCACAGCCTTCACCATGGCCGACGCGTAAGAGACACCCCCCCCTTGCCGCATCTGCGCGGGGATGACGCCAGCAGCCGCTGACGCTCCCGCGCATGCGCGGACTTCCGCCAGCCGGCGAAGTCCTTTCAACCCCGGCTGGCTTGGCGCCAAAGGCCTTCCACGCCAGCCGGTGGAGCGGAAACCACTCCTGCGGGCGCCTAGCCCCTCACGGTGAGGACATGGCTTCTAAAGGTGTGGAGAAAATCCGCACGTTTGGGGCGGCCCGACGCCGGAGTGGTTCCCACCATTCCATCCCGCTGGGACCCCCCGCCCCACCGGGTAGGGGAGAATCCCAGCCCCGGTCTGCCAGATATGTAGTAGTACTAGCTGGAAGTACTTTTTTGTTCCAGATCTCAATACACATCTACTTCAAAGCCATGTAACAGAGTTACCATCATAATATCCTTACAGGAGAGCAGATAATCTTCAGGTTGGTAAATATTTTTTGTTAAAAAGTGATTTAGAAAAAACATTTAAAATTCTGGCAAGTATTATCTTTCTATGTAAAAAGAATGAAATTCTCTGAAGAAAGAGCTGGTTTATTTTTTTCGCTGAGGTGCTACACTGGAATGTGCTGTGACAGAATGGTTTATTTTGTCATTTTCATTTATTTCTATTATGTATTCTTTCATATTTCTTGGCATGATTATGTTTCATACCAGGGTGGCACAGTTGTTAGCACTGCTGCCTCACGGCGCTGAGGACCCGGGTACGATCCGGCCCCGGGCCATTGTCCGTGTGGAGTTTGCACATTCTCCCCGTGTCTGCATGGGTCTATACCTCACAACCCAAAAGATGTGCAGAGTAGGTGTATTGGCCAGGCTAAATTGCCCCTTAATTGGAATTTTATAAAAAATGTTTTGTGATACCATAACTATTTTACTACACAAGTGCTTTATCATTGGCTGCTTTACCAAGGCAAGATGACAGAGCTGTGTTAAATCCTTTTCACTAATAATCTCCATTCAATATTTTATAAGCCTAGGTACATTTTGAAGTACAATAATAATATCAATTTAATTCATATCAATTTTCAGTTCAAATCGTCATAAAAGAGAACCTTGAGCACATTAAAATATTTCTCATAACTAATTTGATTCCAAGGTTAGAATTGACAATTCAAATAAACCAAAATGACTTCAGTATTAGGCATTTAAGAAGGAACTTTAAGCAAAGTCACCTCACATTTCAGAAAATAATATAACGCATCTGCTTAACAAATCAGACTATTACAAATTAAATAAGCAACACAATTGATGTAAAATGTACACATATTCATTTGGGAGGGTGGAGGAACGAACAGAAAGTACATTCTTAATTCCTTTGTACATACCTTTATATGTTTTACACCACAGCTGATCATTTTGTTTGGCTGGTGCAAGTCCCAAGAAACATCAAATATCTGGAAAAAAACCGCAATCAGAAGGCAAAAATAAAAATGATCACATTTACTAAGCTAAAAATCAATACCCAATCCATACTTACTAACATTAAATTTCATTTGCTGAGTTTATTCTTATTTATGTAGATTTTCTAACTGCTTTGTCAACTTCAACACCCATCCTATTAAAGTACTTTAATAGTTATAAAATCACATTTTTACATTAAGCCACTGGATCTAATGATTAATTGTTGGTTTGGATTTGCAAACATCCCGGGCGCGATTCTCCGATGCCACGCCGGTTGGGAGAATCGCCGATCGCGCCATTTTTCCACGCGATGCCTGTCCGACGCCCTCCCGCGATTCACCCAAGCGGCGAGATCGGCCCTGTCGAGTTCTGCGCGGCGCAGGCCGGAGAATCGGCCGAGACACCCAAAATGGCGATTTTCCGCCACCCCCCGCTATGCTCCGGCCCGGATGGGCCGAAGTCCTG